>NW_010227532.1:3479-29539 GCF_000690775.1 Eurypyga helias | reverse complement strand
CCTGGGAAAGCCAGTCACGCCTGAGACAAAATCCGCGATTCCTGGAAAGTGGGGAGGCGTGAATCCCAGCGAATACTCCGCTGACTTACAGAGATAAATACCTACCTTTGAAAGAACTAAATTAACACTAAATTCAACAGATTTTTTTTAGGGTTTTTTTTTCCATAAATACTGTTTTAAAAACCCCTCCTTATACTGACTGACAGAATTCTACCATGCTGCCCACAAACAAAATGGCTGTGGCACCGAGTTTTTTGGTTCCTCCCACTGTGCCTCCCCCCGGCCTCCAGGAAGTGGTAGAAATCCAAAATAAAATCCGCCCGAAAAGTACAATTGCATGGGCTGAACTCCGCCCGGCACCCCCAGACACCGCGGGGCGCGGGGCACGCTCGCCGGCGTTGCACTTTCTCAGGGATTTTTATTGTTTTTAAAAGGGCATCAATCACTGGGAATTTACATCACTCTGTAATTCGAACTTCCTGCTTTACATATTTATAAGGTCTTTCACCTATCTTGGCAGGCTTTCAAATTAAGTGGGTTGGGAAATTTGATGCTGTGGCTCTAGTTTGGGAGCTGAGTCAGGTAGTCCCTGCTGGAGCTGGGCTGGGGAAAGAGGGCGAATTCTGACACTTTCAGTGCTCGGTGCAGGTTAGAATTACCCCCTCACACACCACAGTCTCGCTAGAGACCATGCAGGCGCAGAGGGGACACTGGAATGAGGATTCTCAGCAGCCACCGAAATTTAGGCCTCTGGCACATAAATACCCTTTCGTGATATATATATTTTCGCATTTGTGGTTCACAGTAGTCTACCTGAATTATGGCTTCTGTGGAAATAATCTTGGATTTTCTCTTCCTATGACCCCATATAGTGTTGCAGCCCTTCAAATTATTTTTGACATTCACCTTAAAAAAAAAAAATACAAAGGTACGACATACATGTATTAGAGTTGATCACAAAGATGTCAGTATGCGGTCCTGTCTCTGAGCCACCAACCTTGCCAGGCAATAGCATAGCGTAGCTCCTCTTGCACGCTGCCTCATGGGCTCCGTAGGGCCTGATTCATTTCCCATGAGAGTCCTTTTGCTGCCTTTGGTAGGAGTTGCAATGGAGACAGGCTGTCAGACCTGCTGAGCCTGATCCAGCGCTATGTTAAAAGACTTGAATTAATATTCCCATCCACTGCTACTCTAAACCTTTTCCAGAGGCACTGAAAAAACAGTGAAATTGGTGATTTTTTTCCCTAAACCACCTTGTATTTCTAGGTTTTAGATTAAAAAGAAAAAAAATCTGCAAAGAACTTTGAGCAAATTTTGTTCTTATTTCTTTCTATTATGCTACCTATCAGCCTTAATCCCAGACTATGATTACGATGAGATACGATATAGAAATATAGGGC
The DNA here is from genome assembly GCF_000690775.1 of Eurypyga helias. Taxonomy (NCBI): domain Eukaryota; kingdom Metazoa; phylum Chordata; class Aves; order Eurypygiformes; family Eurypygidae; genus Eurypyga; species Eurypyga helias. The sequence goes on along the minus strand of NW_010227532.1, from coordinate 28,139 downwards.
AAAAAGATAATTCCAGCCCTGAAGAGCTCAGGAGTATAAGACAAAAGACAGCAGATGGCTACAGACAGAGGAAGGAAACAATGAGACTGTATTGATCAGCTGGGAAGGCACAGTTTGCAGCACACCACCAGCCTAACTCTCCTGACTGTGTATACATCATGGAGAAGAAGACATAAGGCGGGATTTGCTGAAGAAAATTAATTGGGTTTGTGGCTGTTGAAAGAAAACTTTTCCAACAAGAAGGACAGCATGGCAGAAAGCGCCGAGATGTTTGTTTGAAAAAGCATCAGGTGAACCATAGAAGTCTAATCAAATTGGCATTAATTTTTTTATAATGACAGAAAATAGATAAGGGGGGGGTAGTAGGCTGTGAGAGCATCAAAAATACAGATGAAAAGCTTATGTTTGATACATAATGAAAGGATCCAAAAGGCAGGGTAATACAGAAAAATAAACCAGGCCCACAAGCAGTTAATAAGTCCTAGAAAAAAAGGTACGCAGTAGTTCAAATTACATGGGCCTGAAGAGATGTAGCTACTTAGACTAATTAATTTTTTAAAAATACTCAGCATGCTTTTTATACGAATAAAATTGTTGTTCCTGAGCATTAGTTTGAAGACCCTGTGTTGATTATCGGAACTTCCCTAACTTGTATGTAGTGAATTCATAAGTATCGCTGCTGGTGGTAGTGCCTATTATATGAACACCTGCTTACTAAGGGGTCACCTCAGGCTTGTTAACGCAGCTAGATAAGCACGCAGGAGGGATGGGGCCAAAATGACCGTGCACACCGGGAAGGTTCCTTCTCCTGTCGCCTGTTTTCTGAGAAGCTCTTGACTCCCTGCAGTGTCCCATAGATAATGTTCCTTACTAACTGCCCTAAACTAGCACAGGTCTGACAGAGCCCTCAGCTGAATGGTAGAGGGGACAGAAAGGGCCCCGTGTCCCTGTCTTAGGACATAGCTACGTCCGGGAGAGCAAACTATGCTCCGGAGGAGGGCTATGGTCTGTAGGCTCATGCCCCTCTCCGTACACTCTTTACTACGTTATGCTGCTGTAGGCTTCTGAAACTTTTTTCTTTCTTTCCCACATTTAGTAACGGCATTGCAGTAGTAGCAGGGGCGTATTAGCAAATTCTGAGTAATTCTTTTGTATGAAATACCTTAAATAGATTTGTACCTAATACAGCAACAATATGACTAGCCCTGCTACAACGTGGGGCTGAAGACTGCAAAGTCTTCAAATAACCTCAAATAAGCGAGGCTTCTGTGAATGTCTGCAGAAATTTTATGGTGTGGCACATATGAAAGCATTTGACTGAATTCTTTTGTTACAGCCTTAACTAAACTGAACTATCCCAAATTTCCTCCTGATTTAAAGCCTAAGAGTTCTGTAGATGAGCTGATGCATGGTAACTGTTTAAGTTGAGGTAATTTTCTCTCATGTTTGATCTCATCATAGGTTTTAACTGAGAATAGTGTGCATCACGAGCTAAAGGTTGAGAATTAAAGTAGTGATTGAAATGCACATTGTGGATTTTTCTATCTGAAAAAGTGCTCCAAGAAAAGCTGAACAATACGTTCTTATGCTTTAAGAACAACCTTCGCCTGCCTTGATGCCAATTTTCACCAAACTTGTTATCATTTAGAGTAATTCCAAAGAGCACCATCATCCACTCTGCACTCTTTTTTTTTTTTAAGCTTTGTCCAATAGTTGGTATGAATGTTCATCTTGAGATTCTACTCAAAAACAGGGAAATAAAATATCTGTATGGGAGCAAAGAAACAAACTAGTTATATTCTAGGATACAGACTAGCACAAAAAAGTGGTTAAAACCTGATAGCATTCAAATAACATCTTCTTACTCAAATTAGTGAAACCACTTTTTACATTCCGACTGCTGTATAATTGCTTTTATTATTCTTTATCTTTCATTTTCATCAATCTTTATCTTGCCCATAAAGATTTAACTCTGCTGCCATATTTTCAAGTACATCTCTGTCTCTACACTTGTAATAAACAAATTACACTGATCTTCTTTTGACAATCCTTTCTTGATGTCTTTAAGAAGTGTATTATCTGTCCTGTTTAGTCAGTAAATCATTAGGTAGATAGCCATAGCTGAAGTGCTATATCAAAGTGCTTTTGCAACTGGTATGTAAATGATCATTTGTTTTCTGTTCATAAAAAAGGCATTTAATGTTTTTCAGTTGAAAGATCACCAAATGCATAAATATTTTGCATTTTTATTCAATACATCGTGTTCACATAGCTGCATAATTGCTCTTGAAGAATCTAAACCACTGATTTGCTGTACCTTGGAAAATTCATAAATTACAGCGTAAGAAAAGATCGTTGATGTCTGGCTGTATTATAAAGGAGGGCACAGACTTCCCTAGCTTAATTTTTGTTTGACCCAGGTCAGATATTTTTAAAAAGCATCCAGTCCTAACTGAAAATATATAGGGATAAAAAAAATCCACCACACTCTTCACTAAATTGTTACTGTCATTCCTTGACTCATTGAAATTTAACTTTAAATTACAGGCCTCGTAACTTATTAAATCTCTTCTTTCCATCTCTATGTCCAACTTCTGGTTTTGTTTGCCTATATAAGACTCAGAAAATGTTACTCCTTGTTATGGACGTTAAGTGAGTGTAGTGCTTCTCCAGTTTATCAGCAGTCGTCATGCTTCACGAGCCATACACCTCAGAAACAGGTGTTGTGTGCCAACAACAATCACTCTACTTGCCACATACTAAAGTAAGGTAATTCCTGATATTTTTTCTGTATATCCCAAAATTTCATTTGCTTTCTTGCTGCAGTGTCATTGTAGGTAACCCTGTTCAGCAAACCAACCATTAATTTCCATATCCTTTGCAGCAGCCCATTTTCGGTCATACTTTCTCACTTCCTCTGTCAGTTAGGACTTAACATCACTCTCGGAGTTTTGCTTTTGCCTGTACACAGGCATAGAGACTGCTGTACTGGTGTCCACCTTAATCCAAGCTGCCTTTTACCAAGAAACCATTCACCACTATTTTCCTCTCATCCAGACTGCAGTCCTGCGAGCATCAGTAAGGATTCCTTTTCTCATTCATTTTACTTCAAGCAGTGTTTTTCTTTGTTTCAGACACTGAAGTTGCACTGCTGAATTTCTTCCCTTGTGCTGGGACCTCATCTTCAAATACTTTATGATTAGACCCAGTAGATTTAAATTACAGTATTGTTGCAGGTTGATATGCCATTCATCCTTTGCACATCGGAAGTCCTGCCACTGACAGTTCAGATGGTTTTAGGATGATGTTCATTGGCAAAAGCTGTGGAAACAGAGCCAAGACAATACTGATGGAAAAGCAATTTGTTACAAAAATGCATGGGAGTCTTCTGAAAAAAAAACAAAACAAAACGAACAGAAATAAACCTCCAAAACATGTGTTGCTGTTGGTTGCCAAGGTATGCCACACATCTCTGAGCATAGCTTTTTTCCCCCCGTTATTTCTGTTGTATCCGTGTATGATGGTCTGAAAGTATCTACTCGCATCCAGCGTGCAGGTCGGTAAGCTCATAACTGCCATCTTTCTATACATTAACAATTCGCATGAGTTTCGGAAAATACCCTTTTTTGTATCTTTGTAGGAATCAAAATGTGCCGTCCTTTCAGAATTAAATCTATGCCCATATGAAAAGTGCTGTATGGTGGTATACTGATCAAAAGAAGATTTTAGCCACACCAGGTTGGCGTAGATGTATTTTAAAAAATTCTGGTCTTTTAGTTGTTTGTATTTAAGCTGGTGGGGAAATACTGAGTGTGATTTCAGAACAAAGGAAAAATACCTGAGGAAAAAAAAAAAGCTCGCTGTGAATCCTTTCTTTTAACTTTGACAGCTGCTTGATTGGGATTGTTCTGCATACTTTCCCTTTTATGTGCTCATATCTGAAAGAGAATCACATCAGCTTTGCCCCCGGTCTTGGAATTTCAGGTGGAAAGTTATTTAGTGCTTTTGAATCCAAGCACTGGATCCTCATCATTGAATTAAAATTGATGCTGAATAAATATTCACTGTGAGGTTTGCAAGCAGTAGTAACAGTTAAAGCATCTTTTTTCAGTTGCCTGCATTCCTTTCTTATATCCGCAATGGTTCTTGGGCGAGCATTGTTCCCAGACTGTAAGATACTACTGCTACTACTGCTGTTGGATTGTTTACAGTGTGTTGTGCCAAAACAAGGGAACACGAAATTGATGCTTCTGCTTTATTAAATACGTTCTGTTGCTTTCTCAGATTTTCGTCTTCTGACAATTAAGGGGATCCCGGCGCTGCCTACTACGTTGGCTACGGCTACTGCTACTGCTACTGCTACTGCTACAGTAGCTACTACAGTTGCTACTGCTGTTGGATTGTTTACAGTGTGTTGTGCCAAAACAAGGGAACACGAAATTGATGCTTCTGCTTTATTAAATACGTTCTGTTGCTTTCTCAGATTTTCGTCTTCTGACAATTAAGGGGATCCCGTATGGCTTTTATTAGATGAGCTACTATTGGAGACCATTTTCCCATATGATTTATTATACCTAGGAAATTTCAGCAGACATGCCATGGATTCAGATAAGGTGAATAATGGCTGCAGTCCATCTGTGTTCCGCTGACTTGCCTGTTGACTGGTTTATGTGTTCAGCAGATTTTATCTGTTCTTTTCTGAATTCACGTTTGTCATTCAGAATAAAGGGCCACTGTTGAAAACATCTCAGAACGGCTCCGAGTCACTCAGGGTGTTCACTTTTACTGCTGCTGCAAACGAACGCACCACCTGTATGGCAAAGGCAATGCTGTCACGATTCAGTTTTCTTTTTTGAAAGGTTCTGATGCTGGTGACATACTGAATGGCAGTCAGTTTAGTCAGCAAAAGCTTGACAAGCTTAGGGAGGGTATATTGAGGGAATTTAGGAAAAGCCTACAGGTGCCTCCAGCTTTGAAGGCATGCATAAGGTCAGAGACGACTGAACCGAAGTCCTTTACAATCCCAGATTCAGCAAGACTATCAACTGCAGTCGTAAACTCTTTACTTTCTTCTCACTGTTTCTTATTAGGTTTAGCCTTTTTATAGATAATACTGCTTCAGTTTGGGTACCTTTCACTGCATAACTAGCATTAGGCAGCCTAAAGTCTGGTCAGCAACCTCAATGCATGAATGAATTGGTGAGCTCATCTGAAATTCCAGGATGCAAATGATAAGGCATTAGTTATTTTAAGATACCAGAATACAGTGGCTGTTTTTTCCTACCATTATTAATTGCTGTTGGAAAACAAAGTACTTCATATACATCCTCTGGTTTTATTACATTGTCCATTGTATTCCTAAATATGAAATTACCTATTTGACATATCTGCTCTTCTGCATTATTATTATTGCTATTATTGTTATTATTATTATTGTTATTATTATCAGCTGTAACATTTCAAACAACTTGGGGACAAATACAATACTCATGACCTATTTTTTGCCTTAAAAGTTCCTATATTCGTTCTTGTAACCCTAATTTTGCTGATAAAGTATTCTTCACTTTTTCACATTGTTGCTGATTTTCTAGAGATTCTGACTTACATATTTATTGTCTGTTACCCTATTTTTGAGTTTGAACAATGTGAATTCTATTAGCTTTTTTATTAGTGTTAGAAAAAGCTCTGAAGACTAAGCTGACCAACCTTAATTAGCTTCTTGATTATAAATGTAATCAATCAGCAAGAGAAGATCTATAGTTGTAGACATACCATGTTGCAGCCTTTTCTTGTATATCTTATGTCACACTGGTCCAAAATTTGCCGTCTCTACATGTGCTGCAGAGACAATAACATTCATTCCTGTGCTACTCATGTACAGCAATAATGTGCTCCTTGCCCTGCTTCCACTCACATGGACCTAATGGTAGCAGCATCTCTTAGCAAGGGGCAAGAAGAGTCTTTCTCTCCTGTCCAACAAATGCCGTCTAGATTGCACCAAGAAAAAACATTAGACCAAAAGGAAATATTGTACAGGCTAGATCTAGTACATGTATTGCCAGCTGGATCAATACCTCATTTACACAGTAAATTCCCGAGGAGCATTGCCAGAGCCCTTTTGGTCTTAGCAATGAGAGGATATGCACAGCATCCAAGGCTAAGGCTGTTGCACAGAACTCTTAATGCAAGTGTTTGTCAGTGGTTTGTAAATGGCACACCTGAAAGTGGTGAGCTACACTTGCAGCACTGATCATTAAACTTTACAGACGTGTGCTTCACAGTCTGGCACATGGCAGAAAAAGCCTTTAGTTTTGCCTTCCCTAAACAGGCCAACTTAAATAGGTATGTTATCAGTCCACAAATGGAAGAAAGCTGTGCAGGGTTTGGCTGGGATAGAGTTAATTTTAGAGTTAATATCATAGTAGCTGGTATGGGACTATGTTTTGGATTTGTGATGAAAACAGTGTTGATAACAGAGGGATGTTTTCATTGCTGCTGAGCAGTGCTTGCACAGAGTCAAGGCCTTAACAGTTTATGAATATATTCTTTATTTTCATAACTGATTATTTCATCTCAGGTTCCTCTTAATTTTTAAAACTAGTGTGGAATTTCCTTTGTGATGGTGGAACTTTAGCTTTTACCTTATAAATAGCCACTAACATTTCTCCTGATGCAGCTAAAATTATTTATCTTATAACTGATTAATTTTTGGGAATCAAAATGTTTATTTTTAAGAATAGATAGTTTCTGAAAACAGAGGCTAATTAGTTGGGATTAGATACTATTGAAACCTGGAAGGGCTAGTAGTCCGGTTTGAAAAATTCAGTTTTAGTCTCATTGTTTATAGTTTAAAAGTTATTTGCAACTGTATTTGCTGTTTTATGGCTAGATTATATAAGGGAAGTAAATGCCAAGATATTGACTGTTAGCAAAGGTGTCTTATTATTGTACATGTTCATTAGGAACAGAAGGCCCTCGAATTAAAAACATTCCTATTTTTGTCATTCAAATTTTAAACTCAAATACTGAAAAGTAAATATGTCTCCACTGCAACTGAATCTTTTATAGATGAGACCCGAGCATTCACTGACATATGTACCACGGGAAGGTGATGCAGCTGACTAGTTTTGTTTTGGCCAGGCAAAACCCGTGAGAGTCTGGCTGCAGTCTGTCTCTTTGGTGACTGAGGGCCTAGCAAGCCCCAACAACAAGGAACTGGCCAGTGATTTAACATTCTCCCCAAGTTAGCATTAGGCAATATGTATCCTTCACTTTTCAAGGTACATCTGGGCTATCATATGCTCCTAAAGTTTTATTTCTGCTCCTTGACAGGTCTGTCTATCCTGACCTGACCTGAATCAGCAGTGCACTGCAGCAAGAAAGGCAAATCAGATCTTGGCAGTGATAGAGATGTGATCATCCCACTCTATTCAGTGCTCGTCAGGCCACACCTGGAGTATTGTGTCCAGCTGTGGTCACCACAAATGAAGAAACACGTGGACAGACTGAAGAGGGTCCAAAGGAGGGCCACAAAGATGATCCAAGGGCTGGAGAACCTGCCCTATGAAGACTGAGGAGTTATTTTTGCCCTGGAGAAGAGAAGGCTCAGCAGGACCTCATCACAGTATTCCAGTATTGAAAGGGCAGTTACAAAGATGACGAAGGCTCTCTCTTCACAAGGAGCCACATAGAGAGGACAAGGAGAAGTGGGTACAAGTTACAGCAGGAGAGGTTTCATCTTGTTATAAGAAAGAAATTTTTTACAGTGTGAACAAGCATTCACTGGAACAACCTCTCCAGGGACGCGGAACCTCTCCCCATCGCTGGAGGTTTCCAAGATGTGATTGGACAGGGAGCTAGATAATCTCATCTAGGTTCCCTTTCCCATGAAAGGTTGAACTAGGTGATCTTTTGAGGTCCCTTCCAACCTGGCTATTCTGTGATTCTGTGACATGCTCCACTGCTGTAGCCTACACTAGGAACTCCTTTCCTTCCTGACTTTTGGTCTTGCTGTAAGACCACATTCTTATCTTGCTCTTCATACTCGTTCATCCACTGTTTTTTAATCCTGGATTACCTTTACTGTGATCCTGTCTCTATTCCCGACTCCAGCCTGGCAAAATTACTTTAAGATAGCCTGCCTCAGTGTGCTCAGTGCACATGCAGAGGACTGATTACATCTCTCCAGTATTCACTCAGCCAAGTTCCATATTTATTTACCTCAGGAATCTTGCAGTTTTTTTCCTCTGCCAAAAGTACCTAGGCTCTATGGGACTTATTCCTCCATTTGTTATCCGTCACTCGATGCAGATGTCCCTTATCTCTCCAACAGTGCTTAACATCCTTCTGTTGCCAGCCAGATTCTCTTTGTATTCTTAGTCCTTCTTAGGCTGCTCTGTGCTCTGCGTGATCTTGTACGAAGCTTTGCCATTTTTTTCATCTCTTAAACGCCTCTTTATTTAACTTGTCCTGTCATGACCTTCACTGGTCTTTTTCTCCCTATTCTACAGGCACTGACTCTCTTCTATTCTTTCCCCATAAGTTTCCTGTTTCTTACCATTTGCAACATTGTGCCCATACCTTTTTGTCTTTTTCTTCTGTTGAAAAGGCAAGACTTAGAGCCTACTAGAATTTTGAAACTGTATTTGGCAGATCAGTAGACCTAAAGTATAGGATAATGTTTTGCCCAGAACTTCAACTTATGGGGTCAGAAATAAATAGCAGTGCCCTGTTTCAGTCTAACTCTGAAGGATTCTCATTTGTTCTTGAGCAGAGATTACAGCTCCCAAACAGTACCTAATGATGTTCCCTAAATTGACAACCTATTTTTGGGCCAGTCTTGGTTCCATCTGCTTTGTGTTACACAAGAGTAGGAGGAAGAAAAGCAGACATGACTGCTGTCTAGAATTACCCTTGAAATAAAAGTCGATGAGGCTCATGCAAAGCAGAACCATGACTTGCTAGGCCCTGAATTTGTTGGAGCATGCCCCTGGGTATTGCACTCTCGTGAACCCTAGATGGCACAACAGTGTAGTACCAACCTTCATCAAACAGCTAGAGCAGCCCTGAAGCTGCTTTAACTTTCTCCTTCGTCTGAACTGGGCCTTAGCAGTCATGCCCCCTTCACCTTGAGTCTTGCTCTGAGAGCAGCTCAGAAAGAACTGAATTTTAATGTCTGTAGTTTGGAACTTCTGTCTATTATTTTACATATTTAGGTTTCCTTTGAGTTCGTTGTTTAAAATGCTAAGTCATAGCTCCTTTAAGTGCTGGGTTTTTTCATAGCTGCACCAAAAAGGTGAAGGAAAATTAGTTTATCTAAGGGACAACTTATTCTTTGTGACTACCAGGCTTAATAGAAAGAGAAAACAAACACTAAAATATTGGCACCAATACTAAGTACAGCTGCCGAAGAACGGTTTGACCAGTTAGTGACTGGAAGAATGGCTGGAGCATTAGAGCATGGTCTGGTATGCCTTCAGTCCCAAAAGCCTGATTTCTGTCTCAAATTGTAATGAAATCATGTACCAGGCCTTTTAATTCCAACACTGACTGGTGAAATACTCTCTTCTGAGTTAACTTCTGTACTTTTTTGACATATATCATAGTAACTGTAGATTTACTGAAGATGCTAGGAGTGCTGCAGCCCACCCCCTGTACAAATATTGCCTGGTGCAATATGTGTGAACCACACAGGTTGGTCATGGGTAATAGCTTTGAAACTTCCATTCTCCATCCCTGTTTCCACTTTAATCTCTGCATCAAAGTATTGACCACTGAGGTGTAACTGGAGTTTTTCCATCCTCTCAGGCACACCTGATGATCACCCTCCTGTATTTAGCAGCACATAGTAGCATTATTTCAAATGTGAATGATAAAGGAAACTGTCATATGAGAGCCTGGCAGGTGTGTGGAAGTGGATGATGGTAACCAGGTGCATACTCTAGTTACCTGATAGGAAAACAAAATGTTAAAGACAGGGAACTACCTTCTGTATATTTACCACATGGGATATCTAGGACTAACTAAAGCCAGAATGCTTATGTACAGAATGATAACTTCTGTCTGGTTAGGAGAAGTACTGGGACAATCAGCAGCAATTTAGTGTCTGCTGTTTGCCAACACGTTACATGAACTGATGTAAGTAGAGACACAGCAGTTTTTGTTTAGACATGAGGAAATAATGATGGTGAAGATTTGCACAAATATATTAGGCAGTTTCACCATCATTTATATCTCCTCATAATTGCTGTAAAGTTGAAATCAATTATTTTACACACTATAAGGCTGAACTCCCATATACTCCTCTTGGTTGCCTTTTATAAAGCTTTACCATAGACCTTTATTTCAGGTAAACTTAAGACATTTGTCAGAGAGGATAGCTATAAATGTTTCTGTCATAATGAAAAAAAGGCAGCTTAGCTGGGTTTACTTGGTTTTAGTCTCATTTATTTTTCTGAGCCAAAAGTCCTTCTCCTCACTGTTAGCACATTTTTCTTATTACTTGCTGGAGATCATTTGATCAATCACTAGTTAAACTACTCACTACTCAATTCATTGAATTTCCTCGTTTATCAAACAGCACGCCAAGTAGACTTGGGAGACTACTGAGCCAACATAAAATCAAATGGATTTTATTAATACTGTAGTAATAAAGCCCATTTGATTTTATGTTGACTGAATAGCTTGAAAAGAAAGGAAGAAAGGAATGAACATATGTATGTTTTGTAGCAAGAATTCTCCTGGGGTTAAATACAAAAATGGGAGAGAATCAGATGCTTTAAAAAGTCTGTGAGTAGAGGGTCTGCTTTCTGGAAATCTTAAAAATATTCTTTCTAATGGGTCTTAAAACCCATTCTAAACCTGTTTATGTTTCTTTGAAGTTATTAGATAAGATGAAATCTTCTAAAAACCATGATAATATTTGGAATAGCTTTACTACTGGGGTTCTATTGACTTGTCAGTTTGCTATAATAAACTATTTCTTTCCCTCTTCTTAACAGGTCAGATTAATAATGCTCAACAGTTCATTTACACTTTTATTCTGTATACCTGCCTTAGAAGATTTTAGGTAGAGTGCTTTGTATAAATATATTAAATCCTAGCAATATACAAATTATATAATCACATAATTCATGAAAGTTTAACTATATTTAAACTAAAAGTACTTGATAAATTTTATACAGCATCCTAATTGTTTACAATTTCAGCACCTTAAGTCAACGCCCTTTGGCAGCTCAAGTTCTTTGCAGCAACAAGTTCAGTGAATCATTAGTAAAATCTAGGACCTGCAGATCATATTGGCACAATTCTACATTCCTTTATGCCTATATTCTCATTGATATACTTACTTTCTTTATACACTTGGATGTGAAATTGCTAAGAATTTTTTTTTTCTAATGATACCATTTAAAAAAAAATTAAGTAAAATTCAGAAATAAAATGGAGTTTGTGAGCCTTTTTGCACTCATCTAGACCAGTACAGACATGAAGAACCTCATTATTTTCTGATAAACTTGTCAAAAAGATCAAAGTCAAGCTTGAGAGTTCTAATGCAGTGCACAAATGCGTTAAGGTATCATTACTAAATGGCTACAGGTAAATTCAAGATGATTCTTTTCTACGATTTCCTGTATGTCTGTGCTTACAAAGGCCGTCTGCCTTGAAGCTGACTGGCATTTGGGCAGCATCCGACGTACACTTCAAATGGTTTATTCACCATTGTTCATGTTGCTTGCCAAATGAGCGACAGTATTCGGTGCTTCAGAATTTCAGAAATGTGTTATTTCAGCAAAATTTCCTTCCTATTCAGAGTAATTCCACTTTGAGGTATCCCGTGGAGTTAACAATTTCTTTAAATACTTCCGTGGCCCTTTTCTTTACTCAGTTAATACTGTCTTTTTATTCCTTTTGCTTCAGCTCATCTCCATTATAGTGTGGTCCAGAATTACTTTCCTTCTCTAGAGCTCTCCCCTTCAAGTTCTCACAGGGTTTTGTGTCAGGTTTCATAGGAAAATTGTTTGTACAGTCATGTATTGTAGTCCGTCTCTAATAATTTTTGAACCTGCTGGCCAGTTTCAATTATATTTGGCAGAGGAAGAAACTGTGTTGTTGTGTCAGTCTATTCTGTACGCATAATTCAAATGTCTAACGACAATCAGAGTCTTGTGAGCTCCTAGAGTGATACATATGTATTTAAATGTGTTAATCTCTTACTAATTTCATTAAAACAGAGAGACAGTATATTAATACCCCCTCTGAAGAAAATCCTAAAAAAAAATGCAAACAGAAAGGTCTACTGTGGAGACTGTTCCTGTCATTCCACTGCTTTCAGAATTTTAAGTTTTTATTACTCACATTATTTTTCAACAAAGTGCATCAATTTTGGAGGACACCTTTTTTGGGCTTCAGCACCATGTTAACAGTTCATTTGCCTGGGTGGGATCATATCCTGAGCTATAAAAGAGTATGCATAATGCATTCTCATATGCATTTCACCCCATTTGAGAAGCCTACTTGCATTACTCTAAGAAGTAAAACATATTTTCTGACAAAGCTATTCTTACAGTTTCAGCTAATTATAATTTTAAATAAGATAGAATAATAAACTCTAATTTAAACACAGGTTGGAGAGTAAGGTACCTCCATAAACGGGTTGTTCTGGGTGATTGGGATAAGGAGAATTTTCATGGTTATCAGTGAAATATTTTCTTTGGTGTGAAAACAGAGCAAATATACAATTAGCAGAAACTGATAAAAGCCTGGGAATCTAGGCCACATGCAGATCAGTGAATGCTTTTGCTTGTTTATCTGGCATAGGCTTGCTGTGCTAATATCGCTTAGTAATGTAAGAAAGTGAGAACAGCCAGAGAGTGAAAGGAAATGTCAGGCTGCTGCTGCTAACGACAGCAGATACCTAGGGAGGATTATAGGAACCAGGTCACGTATAGAGTGATCCCTGTGCTGGTCTACATGCTGAGGTTCTGACAGGTGGTGAGTTAGGGGTTTCTGAAGCTTGTTTTTGCATCTAGTTCGCAATACTCATTAGCTACCAATGGAGAACCACTCCATGAAATCTTGCAATATTTTTAAAAGCCATGAAGAGTTTTAGTTTCTGTAATATCCAATTATTTCCAGTTTGACTTGATTTGTAAATGGCTGATTGAATTTTTTGTTGTGTTTGTGTGTGTGTGATAAACTGACCACAACCCCCATTCCCCATCCCCCCTGCACTGCTGGGGAGGAGGAGGTGGAGAAATGGGGAGCAAAGCTGAGCCTGGGAAGAAGGGAGAGGTGGGAGAAGGTGTTTTTAAGATCTGGTTTTATTTCTCATTACCCTACTCTGATTTCATTGGTAACTAATTAAATTGATCCCCCGTCCCCCAAGACAAGTCTGTTTTTCCTGTGACCATAATGGGTGAGTGACCCCTCCCTGTCTCGACCCATGAGCCTTTCCTTATATTATTTCCCTTTTCCATCCCACCAGGGTGGGAGCGGAGTGAGAGAGCAGCTGCATGGTGCTTAGTTGCAATCTGGGCCTAAACCACAACAATTTTCTAACATAATGCCACATTTCTTTAATTTTGGAAATGACGAATAATAATTTCCAACTCATGTTCTCCAATCACTCCTAATTCTATAGCTTTGCTGTATCTGGATAAGAAGTATGCTGTGCTGTTTTGGGGGAAACTGCAAGCAAGTTCTTGACTTGAAGCGAAGCAGTTCAATGCTTCTTGTTATCTTTGTCACCTGGCTCTGAACCTTTGCTACTCTTCTGTTCTTTCTGAGGTAGGATGGCCAGCGGTAGATATAGTAGTCAGGATGTAGGCACACCACCTGCACATACATCAGGACAATCACGTTTTCTTCTGAATTTTAGCTTTCTTTTCTTATTATCCTCTGTTAATTTTTATTTTCAGACTCCAATATTTTTAAACATTATTTACTTAGTACTAAGAGTCACTCCTCTTTAAAGAACTAACCACAATAACCTTCATTTCTTCAGGAGAGAGCGGAGTAATTAATAGCATGTTAGAATCCATTTTTATACACTTGTAATTGTATTTTATTTTCCCAATGTGCATTATTTTATACTTAAAGAAGTAATGTTGACTCTTCACCAGGCATACCATATATCTCCATTTGTCCTTCAGTATTATATCTATAATAGTTTCTATCAGTTTTCCCAGGATGGAGGTTAGTCTTTGTGATTTAGAGTTCCTGGGATCATCTTGGGAGACCTTATGAAAGGATCATGTTTCTCATATTTATTTTCCCTGGTACTGAGATCTTAGAAAACTGAGATTTGGTACTGGTACTGAGATTTTAGAACTATCACGTCTAGTGTTGCCACATTTTGGATCAGGGACTTGGAATTTGGCAGCAGAACCTCTCTGAATCTAGTGATGTGAATTTGCTGGTTTTATGACAGCCATCATGAATGATGCATGAATTAATGTTTGTAAAGGACTCGCAGTGGTGATCTGCATTGTACAGAAAGAGGACAAAGCCACAAGGAAATAATAACCCATTACCAAAGCAAGGTTTGAAAGTTGTGTAATGTATATCAACAATTTGAAAAAAATGAAACTAGCAATAGCCACTGGTTTAGGGATTCCCATCGTGTAAAGTGAAGATGCTTCAGGTACATGATAATGTATTAATTTTTTCATGAGACCCTAAGACATGCAAAGCACAGAGAAGCAGGAATTAGTTATAGGAGTTACGGCATTTCCTAACTTTCAAGTACTTGACCATGCAACAATAAATATTTAAATACAGTTTATAGGCAAGTTCAATACCTATAGTCTCGTCTAGTAATCCACTCAGGATTATGCTCCTTGTATTAATTATGAAATAGGAATACATATTCCACGTGTACATGTATTGTTCACCAACTACCGTTTTTAGAGTGAGTCACCACATTCATCTATTTGCCTGGTTGCATGATTTGTGTCCGAGCAAAGATATAGTATAACGAAGGGAGGATGGATAAAATAAACACTCAGTTTCACAGTTTACATATTTTTGTATTTTAAAGTCATTAGCCACTCTTATTTGCTCTTGCTTTACCCAATTTACTGTGTCAATGTTACTCTGCTTTGTTATGGACATTATGACAGGGATGGGGGTTTTGTTTCTTTATTCACTGGAGCTGGGCATTCTCAATAAAAATGACATCTGCATGCCAAGGAGTGCTATTTAAATTTACAGTCAAAAAATGTACTGTACTATATTGCTGTGTCTTTGCCTTGAATTCATATTTGATCTAAGTAGATGGTTGTAATCAGAGAATTTTCTGTTAAAAGAAGTTCCGTTGTGTGCTTACCACCCTCCCTCTCCTCCACAATTTAAAACAAAATTCTCTCTGGGGCTTTGTGTATATAGTAAGTCAGATGTATTGAAAAACACACCTTTTTCTCACAGGCTGAGAAGGAGATTCTCCTTTCCCCTGCCTGAGAGGGCCACTTCTGGTTGTTGTTCGTACGCAGCACCGACACACCATGTGTTGTCCGTGTGAAAACTGATAGTATTGATGTTAGAAGCAACATGCAGTCGCTCTTTGATTGTAGATAATTTTAATTAAAGCCTGAAGTCCCAGTAACAATAAGAACCTTAGATTACTTACTATGTTTTGACATCCTCCATTATTCATTTTTTAATTGCGTGGCCCCAGCTGGGGCTGTCTGAAGCACCCACGGTCCTGCAGCCACGTGACTGTATGCGTAGACAGATGGTGCTGAGCTCCTAATGGGTACTACACCGTAATGCCTGGGTGTCCTCTATTTTGTGACACCACAGGTAAACAGACAGCTCAACACGCAACATCAGTTCTGCACAGCACTGCTGGCCTGCCTGGGGTATCTTCAGGCCTGGAAGACTTTCTCAACAACAATCATTAATTATTATGTGGATAATTAGATCCCCTCACATTCATGATGGAGGGATTTGGGGCTCCTGGTGCTGTACAAACATCAGGGCAATATGGTTCCTGCCAGCAAATTTCAAAAATAGATGCAGGAATCTCTGACCAGAAGACTTGGGAAGGAAGTTGCAGTAAGGCTGGTGGCTGCACCCATGGCCATCATATCATCCATGCCAAAAAACATTACACTTATCTGTGCTTCTTGGATTTTCAGATCTGGATCAGATACTGCCTGAGAAACCACTGAAACACGCCAAAAAGTTCCCCGAGGGAGGTACTGCTGTGAGAGGGAGCAGGAACCTCTCTGAATCTCACCTGCTCCTTGAAATGGGTAAACCAGAGTAGTTCGGAGGCATGTTGTTAATTACCCAGGGAATATAATGCCCTAAATAGGTAGGTATTGAGTTTCAGGTCTGGAACCTGGTTTGTGAAAGATGAGAAAATAGCTGCTTTTTATCTTGCCCACCCCTAAAATATTACAGATGCCTTTCCAAGTGAGGGGGGCACCAATATTGGTTTTACTGACTTCTGGTTGTATTATTAATACTTATTAAAACAATTGAAGTTGTCATGGTTCAACCCCAGCTGGCAACTAAGCACCACAGCCACTTGCTCACTCCACCTCAGTGAGATAGGGGGGAGAAAGTGAGAAAACTTCTGGGCTGAGATAAAGACGGTTTAACAGGCAAAGCAAAACAAGGAATTCATTCGCCACTCCCCATCAGCAGGCAGGTGTTCAGCCATCTCCCGGAAAGCAGAGATCCGCCACACATAACTTGGGAAGAGAAATGCCATCCCTCTGAATGTAGCCTCTTCTTTTTTCTTCCCCCACCTTTATATGTTGAGCATGACGTCATATGGTGTGGAACATCCCTTTGGTCAGCTGGGGTCAGCTGTCCCCTCCCAGTTTCTTGTGCACCCCCAGCCCCCTCGCTGGTGGGGTGGGGAGCAGAAAGGGCTTTGCTGTATTGCGATGCCAAGGTGTCTCTGACTTCAACAGAAACCTATCTTAAAATTCATGAATTCTTGCTATGGGGAGGTTTTCTGCAAGTACAGAAATGGTGAATGCACTGGTGGCAATTATATTCACACCAAAGACCTTGAATCATGTTGGTACAATATCAAAGGATTATGACCAACCCCCTCTTTCCTAACATATTCCTCTGGTTTCTTTAAGCTAAATTATGTTTTTTAGTTTAAAAATCAATATATACATAACATCAGAAATTAAATAGGAATAAAATTTAGGTAGAAAATTATTTTAAAAAACCCTGATGTACTTAAGAAGAGAAATAATAGGGTTAAAAAACTTAAATGCTCTCTGATTTGCATGCTGAACACAAGAGATGGAACCTCAAAGGTGTTTTTATGCTGTGTTTTTTATGGTGCTCAACGACAGCTGAAGCCACTGTTGTCCAACTGAATTAGCAAAGCCTGAGAGCTCTTTCAGTTTTACCACTTTAGGAAGTGTGATCATTCTGCAGTATTTTATCTCTGATCATTCTGTAACCGTGCATTGGCTTCTGATTTCTGCCCTGGCTATGAAGAAGATTTGTAAGTATGCTAAAACTGACCAAACACTTTATTATCGTGATAGCATTACTTTTTTATGTAGTGCTGCAGAAGATTCTGCTTTTAAACATGCTAAAATTGATTTTGAACCTGCGTAAAAAGTACATGATGTTCTGTATCCTGTGCTTTTTAAATACATATATAAATGTTTTGTCTTTTGTGTTCAATTATTGCAGATAATATTGTTACTACAAAACCAGTAATACACAGTCTTAAAAGTAAACACTACATTTTCTTACTTACCTGTTTTCTTTGTACTTTTGTGTGGTTTAAAAATAATAGCACAATGTCATATTGCTCTCAATGATTTGATTTCTTTAATAAATATCTGAAGGGTGGGTGTCAGGAGGATGGGGACAGGCTCTTCTCAGTGGTGTCCAGTGACAGGGGCAATGACCATAAACTGGAAAACAGCAGGTTCAACCTGAACATGAGGAAACCCTTCTTCCCTGTGAGGGTGACAGAGCACTGGAACAGGCTGCCCAGAGAGGTGGTGGAGTGTCCTTCCCTGGAGACTTTCAAAAGCCGTCTGGACTTGTTCCTGTGTGATCTACTCTGGGTGATCCTGCTCTGGCAGGGGGGTTGGATTAGATGGTCTCGAGAGGTCCCTTCCATCCCCTTCCGCTCTGTGACTCTGTGAATACTGTATCAGAGAGCTGGGTTTAATTTTTCAGCAGCATCAATCTGCCCAGGCAGTGGTGGGAAGGTTAAAAAAGAGAGATCAGTTTGTAGTGTGTACCTAATGAATTATCCCTTCATTAGCTTTCCCCCATTTAATCTCTGTTTAATGTTCCCTTACAATTAAGACTAAAAATGTGCCAGCTAACTGTAAGGATGTGTACCAAACATGTCTATTTCCATTAATTTTATAGGGACCCTTGAAAGTTAATTCATATGAGTAAATGTAGGTGTCTTTTCTAGTGGAAGCTGACTTCTGTGCGCTGCCTGTGCTGACTCTGAATTTCTGTTGGCTGGAAAGGAAGTCCAGTGGCACAAGCTTGGATGTAGACACTTGCCACATGGACACCCACATGTCCTCAGCCTCATTTCACTGTTTATATGGGGTATCAGCAGCTGAACGGGGTGCACATGTTGTAGGACAGAGCTGTGAGCTGCTGTTGAGCATGGTGGTCATGGGGTAATTTTTCTCTAGGTTTGCTAGCAGGTGGAGGTGTGAGTCGGAATAAATTCTACACATACCAGTTTCTACTCTTCCTCAGCTGGTCTCTGCTAGCCACTATTGAAGACCTAGCACAGCAGTGATTACGTACAGTATAGCAGTTACAATCTCATTTTGGACAGCTCAGTTGATTTGAAATCTTCTGTTTAGCTTGGTTCTAACCTCTTCAGTTCCTAATGTGATCTAAATTTCTAACCCATTCTCACTGATATTAACTGTATTGACCTTTTTTGTCTAGGTAAATTGCATGTAAGAAGCAGTTATTAACGATAATGGCCTATAGCTTTTCACAGGTTGTTTTATTCAGGTGAGAAACTATGTAGTGGGGGCAATGTTCTCCTCCATCTTAGTCAGGAAAAGCTTTGGAAAACACTGGGTTTTTGGCTGTTATTTTGCCTGTCTTCGTCATCCTGTAAGTGACCCAGAAGGAAAAGGGGGTTATCAGCTGGTTCTGCATTGTTCAGGGAGGGCTGAGGTAAGAGAAGAACATGCTGAGAGTTGCTAAGAAAAATGACCTTGTTAGGATTTGTGTTTTCTCATTTGCAGGCAGCACATGGGTTTACCTGAAATGCATTTTCAGTGTCTAAGCACTACTTTTACATTGGTGTGGTGTACTGATATTAACTAGATCTCCTAGCCCAGCCTAATGCTGTTGTTCCTCATGTTTGTTACCAGAAATAGGCAATATCACACTGACAGTTTGGGGGGATAAGAGAATATACATAATTAGCTCCCTTCCCCAACCTTAATGGTGCGTGTGAAGATGAAAGTGTCTTAGTTTCCACAGCCCTCAACACGCCTGAGAATATGTATACATCCACGGACAGGCTTGAATGAGAGCAAAATAAAGGGATTTGTCTGTGGTCAAACATTTCAGTAATGCTAAAACCAGTTATACTGAATGTAGACCTGATTTTCTTCCTTAATTTTGTCACATTTCTCCTTAAAACATCAAAAACAATTATTACCCGTGTCTTTAAATATACAAGAAGATTCACCCTAATTAATCACAGAAAGACAAGAGGAAACTGCTGCATCTGCAGCCCAGTTCTTTGGCTTTTACAGGCCTGATTCATACAACAACTTTAATCTCAAGTTATTAAAATTATTTCTAAAGATGGATAAACATTATTATACACTTGCTGCAGGTGAAATGCGTGATACGATGAGGTAATGATTCTGCCAGGATCTCAGAGCTTCTGCCATAAAGAACATTATGTCAGTAATTCACAGCATCTCTAACAATTGTTCTGAGTTCTGTCAGCATTCAGCAGTTGTTTTATTCCTTTCCTCTCCACCTGAATAGAAAGCCACGTGTTTCAGTCATGTAAACTCTAAATCCAGGCTCCTTTCCTTCATATTCTTGCCAAAAATAGTGCTTATGAAGGAGGATGTGATACTTGTGCTTGTCATTTTCTGGAGAAGACTCATACGTTTCTTAGACTCTCCTTTTTTTTGGTTAATACAGTGTCAAGAATCAACCATAACCATAACAAACTCCCTTTGTTTTACAGTAAATAGAAACTCAATACAGGAAAACCCCATCAAATTACTTAGTTCAGTCCAGCTACTGCAAAAAGAGTATGTTTTTGTAGTCTGAAGAAACTAGATGTTGGGGTTTTTCAGTGTGCCTTGAAGACTCGTCAGAGTTCAGTGCAGTAGTCAAAAGCAGAACCAGCAAACATTATTTTGTTAAATATAGGTCACTTCAGACTGCAGCCTTACAAATCACTGCAGTAGTACAACCGAGAAGGCAGTGAACTGCCGTGTGCTGGAGGGGGTACTGGCAGGGGAGTGTGGTATGGTAGAAACACTAAAAATCAGTTTTGATGCCAAATACCATTGAACCTCAGTCCAGATAGCAGTGGATGATTTTTAGAAGAATTAACTTAAAATTCTTAAGTATTTTCCAAGATGCTGGTCACCATAGTCCCTGCAAATTTCTGCTGCATTTTGCCAGTTCCAATCTTTGAGTCTGCTTTCTGAACTCAGTATATAGTAGAAAAATATTTGAGAAGAAACAGAGGCAAATGAGGACAGAGTTTATTCAATTCTCTTGTATACTGGACAGGTGAAGTTAATATTTTTTTATTCCTATGGCTGTGTCAGTCCTCTCTGTATGTTACCACAGTGTCATTCAGTGAGAAAATTGGTTTCCCTACCTGTCCCAGTCTTTTTTTTTTTTTTTTTGCTTTTGTGCTATTACCAGCACTGTAACATGTTTCACTTATTTATTTGAGGGATGAAAATACAAATATAAAGGAACTGAATCAAGATAAAAAGGTGAAACAAAGTGTTTCCTGTATTTCCAAAATAATCCACTGGCTCTTGGGTATCTTGGTTCCCGTGCTTCAATGTATTCATGGGTTTTGCTTCCTTAAACTACAGTGAAGCAGATAACCCTTTCATAAATTAATTCAGCAGCTGAACACAGCATGCTTGACTTCTGCATGAAAAGATTTTCTGTCTTGGACTTAATCTGTTCTGCTACATGACAAAAGTAGCACGGAGACTGTGGTGGGATGTATCTGAATGTTATGTTATGCTTACATTACAGTATTTTGATTTGAGAGCAGTCTGCAAGTATCTCGTGAGGTAAGGAGGTGCTAAGCCTAGCACAAAAATTGGAAGATTATCCCGTGGAAGTGCTAAAATATAATCAATAACATACTTTGGAGTAAAATACCTCAATAGTTGCTAGCCGTATGGCGATGATGAATATTATTCAAAAGGGGATTTTGGCAGCAGCGTAATCTACAGCAAACCTCTAACATCTCCGGTTTCCTTCAGAATATGGTTCAGCCTCTCCAGCACAACCATGTGAGAGGTCTCTTCCTTGTCCTGTTCCCAGAGTTCAGCAGTGCTAGATACATACCTTCTAAGACAACCCTCCCCCAAAGATAACAAGCCTTCTGTAACTTTCCAAATTCTGAAGTATTTCTTTCAAATGATCAACTGCCAGAATTTCATTGGTTTGATATCGAACTTTCCAGTCTTGAAAAAGGTGAAGATGGAATTCCATTTCTGTATAAGGTTCTGTGAATTTGAGGAGTAAATCAAAATGAGAAAAGAGGGGAAATCTATCCATTTTGGGAATTAGTTTTAGTAATATAACTAATTACTTCTGAGTAATTAAACGTAAGTAATTAATTTATGGTGTGAGTGAGTTTATTCAGGACTTGAATATGTGAAAATCACATTATTCATCAGTTGGCTACTGTTGCAATAACAACAAACAATATAATGCAACGCTCTGTTTTTCCTTATAGAACGTAACTTTGGAATCCAACTTACCTGAAGAACACAAATCTTCCATGGACTTTAAAATGAAGTACTAGTTGTTAAAGACAAACGTTACCTTTTCTTCTGAAAGGAGTGTCTTGCTGTACTTAGCGCAGTCACGCCAAAGACTGCCAGAGACTTTGGACTCTGCTTCCCTAATCCAGTATTTTAATGGTACTGAGAAACATTTCTCTCTGATACTCTGGGAATTTGTTGTACCAATGAACATATTTCTGAGCAAGTTGATTATATATAAACCGCCTTGTGTTACGCTGACATGCAGAAAGCATGAATTTTAAATAATGCTGAAACGTAGCATAGGATGAAAATTGTATGAAAATTTATGTGCATTAATGTGTTCTGCTATTAAAAATATTTTTTTCTGCATGGGGAATATTTACACAAGTAAGCTTTTATTTTTGTCGTCAAATGTGCCTGTGGCACAAGTAGAAAATAATCATAATTTAATTAGATCCAGACAACCAATAACGTAGGTAACCTATAATGACAATGGTGATTTCAACTCCATAAATTACTGTGACCTTCCCCAAAAGAGTAGATCATGTCTTCTTAACAGACAGACACTGGAACTTGCAGGGTTTTCAGGAGAAGTAAGGCACCCCTGGCCCTGCAAAGCCTTCTGATGCAGTCCCTGGAACGGCCACCACTCTCACGTGCCCGCTGTTGGTGTGTTAAAGAGCACGGCAACACAAACACGCTTTACATTCTACAGATTCATGAAACCATCTCGTTTGGTATTTAGCCAAGAGAAATGCACTTTCTCCACGTGTCTTTACAGGCTCCTTAGACAGAAAAGAACACTGTTCAGATGCTGCACTGTTTCTATACTGGCAATTCATTTACTTCTTAACCTTTCATATCCCTGCCCCCTGAGCCTTCAGTTTTTCCATCTGTAAAAAGACGATTCTTAGGTCTTTTACCTCTGCATGGCTGGGTACACGTCCTCATTTTGCAAGCAAGTTTGTTACAAGGTAATAAAACTTAAAGGTTAGGGTTTAGGTAAATATATAACAAGAGAGATACGGTATGTGTTAATCCTTTTTTCGTCTTTAGATTAACAATAGACATGAGCCTGGATGTGTTTTATACTTGTGGTGCTTCAGCTACTCTAAAGCTTCATTATGTTACCAGGAGAAAATAACCCTGATTTAATTAGACCCAGACTATCATTTAATATAAATGATAATCAAGGCTGTAATGCATTAGGTACTTATATATAAGATCCAAAAAGATCACAGTATTAAATATGGTACAGTGTTCTAAATATGTTACTCTCTTTCTGTGTCCTAGATTAAGGCCTAGGTGTTTTCCTGAAGTAACTCGTTGCTTTTCTTACATTCCCAACCAGAGAGGCCACCTATGAAATGGTAAAAGATTTCCATTAATAAATCCAGTGAGTAAAACGAAACAAGCATCAACACTCCCACCAGCAGCAGCTGGTCTGAAAACTGGCGAGAAGAACGCTAGTCAGGTAGGGGCCTGGTAAGAGGACACGGAACACTTCCTGAAGATGCTGACAGTTTGCGCCAGTTCCTCCTCTAGAACGTAGCGAACAAAGAGGATATAATCAAGAATGAGGTAAAGATGTTCTACAGCAAAACCTACAGTCTCCACATGGGAGTGAAACTACCTACGCCGGTGCTACGCATCTGCTTTCCCAAACGGGCCGAAACCATGGGGACTGGTACTTCACGGCTGAATGAAACTGCACGGAACACACATGCCTGCAGCAGGAAACGCAGCGAAGTCTATTCTGAGTTACAGAAAGTTTACTTCACTCTTTTTAGTAAACACCGCGTGCCAGTTTCTAGAGGAAAAACATCAGACGCTGTTTAGATGGTTTGGCATCTTTCTGGGCAGCTTTTATCTTCACGGAGGGAAGAAAACAGTCGAGCTTCGGCAGAGTACGCTTGCTAAGCTGTCATCAGGTAGAGAAGAGCTGAGGGACAAAGAAGCTTTTGAAGGCAGCGAGAGAAGCCAGCAATCCTGCTACACGCGGAATAAGCGTAGAGATCCGTATTCCGTGATTTAGGTCCTTGCTTAATTCACTCTAACCCCTCACGCTCCTCTTCAAGAGGCGTTACTGCTCTAACAACTCCCGGTCCCAAGATGAAGAAGCGGGCGTTGGCGAACGTTACTGGAGACGCCACGAACGGTCGAATTATTTTCAGAGGAACATAAATTAAAACAGGCTGAAAGGCTTCAGGTTATTTGATAAATAGATAGCAGCTGGTCAAACAAATTAAACCAGGCTGGGAATCGTGGCAGGATATACACAATGTAAATAAGCACGAAGCTTGAGGACAAAACGTGTTACGAGGGAACTGTCGAGCTATGCAGAAAACAGAAGGGTGTTTCTCCACAGGTGCATGAGGTCAGTGGCATTTCACTAGTGCTGACTGACTTCTGTCAGTACCTGGCTAATTTAAAACTAGACCGGGTATGTCTTCAGCTTGGTAACTAGGTATCGTTTACCTAATCAAGGGTTTAATTTTTTTTTTTTTTGAAGATGTAGATGTTTTTGTTACATGGACACTTAAAAAAAAAAAATGTAAATTTGCTGTTGAACTGGGAGCTGGTGGGAGAATTCAGATGGGACAGTCTTGAGCAAGGGTATTAAATGGACAGATCCAAAGGGTTTTTATAAGGGATCTGATAACGTAAGGACTGAAAGAAGGCCACT
>NW_010227532.1:0-3176 GCF_000690775.1 Eurypyga helias | reverse complement strand
ACCTCCCCGATTTCAATTTAACCCCGTTACCCCTTGTCCTGTCACTACAGGCCCTTGATGTTGAGTAGAGCAGGATCCCACAACAGCATGTGGGGTTTGGGTTTTTTATTAAGAGCCACGTGAGGGAAAACTCTGAAAGTATCCCAAGAGCATACACCTGAGCATCTAGAAAGCAAAAGATATGGCGAGTTTTTGGAAAGGCAGACATTAGCTCTTTTTCACAGGTTCAGTTAAAGCTGATAAACCCTTGAAATGACACAATCTGAGCGCAGGACAGATGGAGAGTATTACTAGAAGAACAATTAATGACGCAGAGCTGGAGTTGTTAGTCATCAGCACGGAGGTGACCCCCGAAGACACCAGCTGATGAGACTGTGTGGAGAGAGAACATAATGTAAGATGTGCTGGAGGCTATGGACACTGCCCCGGGGAATGAGGAGGGAGTGGGGAAAGAGCACAAAGGCTCATCAGAAGATGAGCTGAAAGAACAGTCTTGGCAAGATCTGCAGTAAAAAAGAACGATCTTCAAGCCTAGTGGGTGTAAAATGCCGGGAAAGCAGGAGAGATCAATGGCATCAAAAATAGGAAGGCGAAAGAGCAAGAAAAGATGGGAGATGGAGGCTAGTGAGATTACGTATGTCAGGGAGCAGCGAGAACAGGCTGCTCCACGTGGGAAAGCCACCCCGGAGACGAGGATGAGAGCGATCCGGTCGGGGGCTGTACCTCAACTGACAGGGGCACGATCCCACGGGAGCTGGGCAAGGCAAGCCGGGTGGGTCTGGGCAGGGGGCTTAGGAGCACCCGACAGTCCCGACCACACGCCAAGTCCCAAAGGATGGGAGCCAAGCGCGCACCGACGCCTGCTGCGGGAATCCTGGTGGTGGACGCAAACCCAGGCGCCGCACCAGGAGTGGGAAATCTCACCCAGCAGAGAACCTACAGTACAGTCCTTTTACAGCTCTTGGGGGCAAAACTGCTCAGTTTAGGCTTTGCTAACGCAGTGGTCAAGCAAGCTGAGACAGTTACAGAACCTTCCTAGGGAGACTAAACAAATGCAGTATTTCTGGCCATTTTCCATTGACTATTGACACATTTTAAAAATTTCTCTGTATTTTAGAGGCTGTTTCTTACACTGATCTGTATGAAGCTCTCCTGCAAATGGTATTTTTGAAAAAACTGCCTTCAAAATGGATATTTAACCCAAATACTCTCAAGTTATTTAAACTTATGCCTTTTTTTTTCCCTAGCTGCAATTTATCCATTTTAATGCGAAGGGGGTTAACACATTTATTATGATTAATAAACATCCCCTTGACATTGCAGCACTCTGTGTTCTGGTATTTATACCCACAGTTGCTTGTAAATATTTTCTTTCTGCTAGGTAACTGCTTTGGCAGCAATTCTGATTTTTCTTAAAGAAACCCAGAAGTGCTTGGAAAAACACCCTCTAAATAGCAGAGCTTCATAGCTGGAGCGCGCTCCTTCACCACTTCTACTTGGGAATACCCAAGTTTTAGTAAGTAAGAGTTTGCTTAAAAAAAAATGTGGATTTTTCTTGCCTGTTCACATTCTGTGCTTCTCTGAGAATGAAGTTGTGTTTGTTATGGGAAAGAAAAGATGGTCATAGCGCAGAGCAGTGCAATTGGGCAGGAAAGGAAAATGAAACGTCAGAATCCCAAAGGAAGCACATACTTACTGGCCTAGATTTCCTCAGTTAGGTGCTCAACACTGCGCTAAGAGGCCGTTCCAGTCGGCGCTCAGGACTAGCCCTCAAGCACCCTCCCGGCAGTTTAAAGCAAGAGGCTCGACTCGGCACGGCACGGTCAGTTCACGGATGTCACTTAACAAGTCACGTGACTACAGAAGGTTATTTTCTTTAGCTGACTTGTATTTTTGCTGTTAGTGTTTGAATCCAGGATAAGAAACCGTTTTGGTAACAACTGCTACACAGCAACTCGAGCTTAGCTCTTCAGTTACTGGACAGGAATCAGGGAAATGGATGGGTTAAGGATGGCTGGACCATGGTTCTATTAATAATTCTTGTAGAGGAGAATCATGGCTGGGGCCGCCTATCTGCCTGGTGTGGGATTACAGCCTTTCCAGTCACTCGCAGAATTTGGGATGAGTAGCTGAGGTCAGTATTTCCAAGCCAGGAAGGATCCACACTTGCAGTTTCCCAGCACTTAACTTTTATCCTATTTGAACCACACCATCTCCCTTAGCCAGAACATCCAATCCTGCTGTAAAGCAACTCACACATTCAGCGTCTTGAACCCGGTACTGCAGGATGGCAGCTGCTCCCTCTCATTTAAGCAACTGTTTACTCGCACGATACTACGCAGCTTCCATCGGGCTGGAAGTGGCTACTAGAAACCCAGTTTAAACACGGATTTTTAAAAAGCTCCCCTTAACGGGCCACTTGAATTCCACAAGCCTTCAGGAGCATCTCTGCAAAAAAGCCGTCTGCCAGCCCAGGGCAGCATCCTGAAGCTCGTTAAGGAGACTGCAGAAGGCGCAGCACAGGCAAGCGGTCAGAACCAGGTTAATGCACGTGTAACTGAACAGTTGTGCAGCTCGGAAGGATGGTAATGCTGTCCAGGGATCGGGGTTACCAAAGGTCAGCATCCCGCTCAGCTCAGGAGTCCAGTGTTCTGAGCAGTCGGGGAAAGACTGAGAGGCAGGAAGAGAGATCTGAAGGTGACTTTCATACAGACCGAAACAGAAATTTGAGATTAATCTTTCCAGAACATTGAAAAACCAACTGCCATAAAGGTCAGAACTTACCCTTTCTGTTTAAGCTGCCTCCTCTCCGATGATGAGTTTCACAGACAAGTAACACCGACTGCATTCAGAAGACATTTTTGCATCCTTTCTTATGGAGCTATGGAAAATCCACAGTATTGTCCAGGAAGTGACCAAAGCGGCCGGGGGGTGAGAACTCAGGTGTCTGCAAATGCGCACACAGCATCGCAGACGGAAACACGCACAGGACCAATGGCCTCCTCCCCTTTGCCTTTCCAGCGGATCAGAATGAGGCCCGTTACTGGGAAATACAAACCCAGCTGCAACGCCTGCTGTTCCCTCCCATGGCAGGGCTTTGACGCTGTCTGCAGCCTCCCCCTGGACCCGCTGCTGCCACCTGTGCTGCTCCACCCCCAGGAGGCAACACCTCCTCT
>NW_010227531.1:14415-17811 GCF_000690775.1 Eurypyga helias | reverse complement strand
AAATTAATAATTAAATTTAGGATTAAATTAAATTTAGGATTAAAGGATTAATTAAAAAAAGCTGATCAATTTGTCAGTTTGTCCACATTCCATCATCTGGTGGGGGACTGGGGTGGTATATAAGTGAACTCTTTAAGAGGAGCTTAATTACTAGTGTTGTGAAGGAAAATCTGAATCACCAAGAACATCTATTGAAAAAGAAAAAGGAGATGCAACAAGTTTTTCTAATTCTATTGTAAATAGTTTGTATTAACTGGAAGAATCAGTTTAAATTTAACCACCTTTATCAAGGAATAGGACTTTTTATTAGCTGAGTAGCTAAGAGGTGATTTCCAACACACATTACAAGTCACAACATGGGAACCCCTGATTACATGTTTATGACATTTAGGGAGAGTCCAAGTAGAAGTGAGAAGCCAATATAAAAATCATAGTTACAACCATGCGTAGAATGGAAGATGACAACATCTGGATGCAAGGGGTGTTACCACACAGTGATTGTTTCCTTGAACAACAGACTTGCATAAGAAATTTGTTATAAAGACTAGGGGAAAAAAAAAAAAAAAAAACCACCAAAAAAAACCCCAGAACAAGACTATTGCAAGGTGCTTACCAATATCGATATATTTTGGGTCCAAGGGAGTGCCAATAGAATTGCAGAGCACCAGCACATACTGTATGGAAATAAAAGCAAGTGTTATTATTACCACATTTTTTGTAAATGAGTATGCTGTACAAGGTTTTCTGTGCAGGTGTATCTCATAACCCACATTTCACACAACCTAATGCTGAGCAGCAACAGAAGACACAGGGACCATGACAGCAGTAAATATAAAGCAGCATTAGCATGAGAGAAATGAGGTATTTGCCAATTTGCACTATAAAGGAAGCCAAGCACAAAACAGGAAAGTGGCCAGCTGTTTTAAGAGAAGGAGCAAATCGACCAGACAAGAAACATCCCTGCTGGATGTACAATCAGCAAGGTAACACGCAGGCAAGACAGCAAGTCTCAGACCTGCTCTGTGGGACGGGCACTACTGCAACTATTTACTGGCATAATGCACCAGCCATTTCTCAGTGACTCAGTCTTGCTTAGGTGTTCATGCAAGGGAGAATCTAATCAACTGCAGACACCCTCGCCAGGTCCCTGCAGCAAAAACCCTTGTTCTATTCTTTGCAGACCTTGATTCCCTTTAATCCAAGACGGGTACAGTGTGGGGAGAATTGTTGAATAAGGCTATCCCTCCAACCTCAGCACCATAGATACTACAAAGATGATGGGTTTTGTTACTTTTGCCCTTCTTGTAATCCTGCTTGGGAAGCCTTTGATAGCACAGGTACCTCTGCCCCCGTACTCTGCTTCTGTGAGACCCCACCTGGAATGCTGCGTCCAGCTGTGGAACTCCCAATATCAGAAGGATATTGACCACTTGGAGTGAGTCCAGAGGAGGCCACGAAGATGCTCAGAGGGCTGGAGCACCTCTGCTGTGATGAAAGGCTGAGAGAGTTGGGCTTGTTCAGCCTGGAGAAGAGAAGGCTCCAGGGAGACCTTATTGCAGCCTTCCAGTACCTGAAAGGGGCTACAAGGAAGCTGGGGGGGACTTTTTACAAGGGTCTGTAGTGACAGGACCAGGGGTAACGGGTTTAAATTGAAAGTGGGGAGGTTTAGATTGGATATCAGGAAGAAGTTCTTCACAGAGAGGGTGGTAAAGCACTGGAACAGGTTGCCCAGAGAAGCTGTGGCTGCCCCATCCCTGGAAGCGTTCAAGGCCAGGCTGGATGAGGCTTGGAGCAGCCTGGTCTAGTGGAAGGTGTCCCTGCCCATGACAGGGGGGTTGGAACTAGATGATCTTTAAGATCCCTTTAAGAGTTTCTGTTGTCCGATTTGATCAAAGCAGAATGTTCAAGCCTTGCTATCAGTAACAGCATTGAGTTCTTCGAACTTACTGCCATCCACATCCACCTGCAATACCTTCAGTTTCTGCTGAAATTAGTCTTTCTGGCTCCATCAACTATTACTGCACATTTGCCATCCTGAAATCACAACTGTAAATGACCAAAATCTATTGCAAAGCAGATCTGTTTTTCAGAAAGCAACTCTGATGAACCACAACCCTAAGGATAAGCTTCTTCATTTCCTAAAAATTGAGCCCCTACGGTGTTAGCAATTACAGTGGAGCCATTTTGAAAGAATTGAAAGATGCTTATTATCTGTAATTTTCAGATGCTAAGATTAAAAATCTTTCTTACGCTCAAGAAAGTTCCACTAAGCCCCTCCAGCGTTTGTTTCCTATTTTCCCAATATAACCCAGTAAAATCTCATTTTATTGCACAATCAAGCAAAGCAGCACTGAAGCATTTGTTTACCGTTGCACCAATTGAGTCCGTCTCATGCTCCTCCTTTGTAAGCAACATACAAGTGATACAGAAAATAATTCAGGAGTGAACACAGTAAGAAAAAACCATGTAACAGCATCACGCTGACTGAACATATATTAACCAAAGGATGCATTTATCATATCACCTGTCACTACATTTAAAATAAGCAAACCAATGGAGCAGTTTGTAGTAACATGATTTATATCACCTAAGAAATCATCCCTTTTCCCCCACTTCTGACTGATTAAATATTTGTTACCATTCTGATGCTGTCCAGCTTTTTGCTTTTCTTTGGAGAACTAGTATAAATATTTCTAAAGAAACATTCATCTTGAAGGATGCAGTTTTCATTAAGTTACTAATGGGTACAAGTAGTTAAAAACAGGTTTAAATTGAAAGAGGGTAGGTTTAGATCAGATATCAGGAAAAAGTTCTTCACGGAGAGGGTGGTGAAGCACTGGAACTGGTTGCCCAGAGAAGCTGTGGATGCCCCATCCCTGGAAGTGTTCAAGGCCAGGCTGGATGAGGCTTTGAGCAACCTGGTCTAGTGGAAGGTGTCCCTGCCCATGGCAGGGGGTTTGGAACTAGATGGTCTTTAAGGTCCCTTCCAACCCAAACCATTCTATGATTCTACGAAAATACAGAGGAAGTTAATTGGTTCTGCACAATTTTGCTATTACTTTGGTGTTTGTTGGGGTTCTTTGTTTTTAAACACTGAGCCCATGTGCTGGCTTCAGTCAGGAAAGAGTTAACTCCTTTTACCCTGGCTGCTAGGAAGCTGTGTCCCTGGATGCAGAGAGCAGCACTGATAAGTTCTCAGCTGGCGCTGGGCAATGCCTGCACTGAATTCAAGGTCTTTCTCCGCTTCTGATCCTGCAGCTGCATTCCCAGCTCTCACTGCCTCGCTACAGGCAGTGCTGATACACACAGTTCAGGCACCTGACCCAAACTGACCAAGGAAGTATTTCATTCCATAGTACATCACGCTCGGGGCAGAGGTGAGGAGGGGGTCTGGGA
>NW_010227531.1:0-14349 GCF_000690775.1 Eurypyga helias | reverse complement strand
TGCTTCGCTGACTCCTGTGCTGGCTGGTTTGTGAGGGAGTTGGTGGGTTTGTTTAGTTTCCCCGGTTGTGCTATTGCTGACGGGGTTCACTTGGAATCTGCTGCGACAGCGCTTGGGTTGCGGCCGCTCTGACTTTCACTTCTCACCACCTCGTTGTGCATTGGTCAGTGGGTGGTGAGCAACTGTATCATAATTGTATCATACTGTATGATATGTTTTATTTTTTATGTTTTTAACTATTTAATAGTTCTATTTGTCTATATGAATTTATATTCAATTATTAAATAGTTCTTATCTCAATTTTATGAGCTTCCTTGTCCTTTTCCCCCCCCAATTCTCCCCCTAGCCAGAGTTAAACCACGACAGCCCATTCAAGTGCCATTCTGGCATGAAAATCTGAGGCAGATTCAGAATTTTACATTTCATCTTATTTTGGCTGTAAAGCACTGACATGTGGAACAGAGTGTTTCAAGCAAAAATTAAAGAAAGGCTTTACCTGAGGTTGATTTTCATCTGCTTTAGTTGCTAAAACACAGAAGTCCCCGTAAGTTGTTATGGAAATCAAGCTCTTGACATATTTCACGTACTTCTCATTGTTTTTTGTGTCCCAAAAGACCACACAGTTTTCTGGACGATCAGGTCGGGTATACGCATAAACAACCGTGTTGGAGCAGTAACCCCACTGCCAAGAGACAATGTTGAGAAAACCTATCAGGAATTGTAACAACTCAATAATAAATTGTTCATGGCTATGAAAGGAAGTGTTTATTTCATATACACAATCAGGATACAATATTCTTTACCTGACAAGTGATGAACTGAATTATTAAAGTATGTCAACACAGCTCCAGTGACAAGTTATCTGCATAATATTAAACTAGCAAAAGAAGCCTTCCCATCAGGCAGAACAGGCTATTGCAAGCAGAGTTGGAAGATCAACCTGAAAATGTGACAAGATCTCACTTCCCCTTGTTTCTTCTGCAGGTACCCACTGTGGTGATGGGTTTTGCCATGACATTGCTTGCTCTATGACTACTGATCTGAAAAACTAAAGTTCATTTCCTAAGGGAAATATAATAAACACCTCAAACAGTACAATTCCCAAAGCAGACAAAAATATGTAATTATAACAGAGCACTATCATAACTCATATAACCTCTTCCATACTAGCAACATTATAAAAACCCTCTCTTCCCCCCAGAATACAATTATTAATGTAAAAAGTAGGAGAAAGAAAAAAGACAGAAGAAATAGAATACATCCAAACACTGTAAAAACCATGAAGATGTGTTTTATTACATTCAACTGATTTAAGTCACAGACATTAAATAATGAAAATACTTTCTAACAAAGCAGAATCAGAAAATATCTCAGAAATGGGGTGAAGCTGGCAAGCAAATGAGATATAAAGCAACCCACTTAAGGATGAAGATGCAGTTGTAGAAAAATTAATAGACCTGTCTGCACCAGCACTTACTAGAGAGAAAGGAAAAAGCTTGTTAGAGAGCTGGCCAGAAGGGTTCCCACACTCTATAGGGAATTAAACAAACTAAAGTATTAGCAAAAGAACTTCCACAATAGATCTATAAACTGAATGGTGATGAATTGTTAGAACCCAATGTTTTTCACTCAAATAACAGTTCTACAGGAATTCAAACACAATGCTGTGGAGTAGGCAGAGGTAAAAAGCACTGATTCTGGGAATTACAAATCAGTAAATCCAGCTTTCACACAAGGTAAAGATTAAAAATATATATATAATAATAATGGAATTAGATTGACATGGCTAAATACAACACACTGGACAGTCATCATGTTTTTGGCCCCAGAAGTTGTACCTCATTTACTTACTGTCATCTCTTATCTTTCACAGAGGCAACAGGCATGCAACTGAAGATGGCCCAACTGGTATGACCGACTTGGATTTTCAATAAAATCCAGCTCATTTTGGACACAGGAAGAAAAGATAAGAAGTATTGGACTAAAGGCAGTTTTTGACAACCAAGAGCACTACCCACAGGATCCTTCCCGGAGATGCAAACTGGAACTTATGCTACCCTGAATATTCAAAATTTATACAAAAGGAGTAAATTATGAGGTAGTAAGTCAGTAAACTGTAAATCATATTTGTCAAATCTAAAAGTAATTTCAGGAAGTAGCAAAGGACCCCAGAGTATTGGATGATGACGACGAAGTAAAATCCAACATAGATTTGAACAAGGTAATATACACCAGAAGAAATGTAAGTATACTATAGACCTATAGTATTACAACTCCAAAAAGATATCATGTAAACTACGAATAGTTTAAAAAACCTCAACTCAATTCATAGTTGAAACCAAATACAGGAAACCAGGTTATTCAGTAGATTGGTAACGTGACACTAACACTTCATCTTCAGGTCATTAATTCCAATCCAGCCTGAATTAATGGTAGCTTTGCATCACTAACATTTAATGACTGTCAGCTTCTAGCATATCCAGGTTTCTTAAAAGGGAGTTATTGATACATCAGAAAGAGCACAGTGGTAGTAATGTGTATTATTTATTGAAGGACAACACACATTATTCACCATAAAAATATGCAACATTGAAACTGAGTATACTACCAACAGGTTAAGAACTTATTTGCTGCAGAAATAAATTAATTTGTGCACAT
Source organism: Eurypyga helias (assembly GCF_000690775.1). NCBI lineage: Eukaryota > Metazoa > Chordata > Aves > Eurypygiformes > Eurypygidae > Eurypyga > Eurypyga helias. The sequence goes on along the minus strand of NW_010227531.1, from coordinate 11,691 downwards.
CCTTTTCCACTTTAAATACATAAGAGAAAAAACAAAAAGAGCTGACACATGCAGTTTCTAAAACTAAGGTTTCAAGATATGATTAATTGGCAAACTGTGCCAGATCTTGAAATACACAAGGTCTCATAAATATTGATGAGTTTAAGAAAAAGCTGTAAGCCTGCGTTCCAGCTGTTACACATTTCCCAGAATAAACACTAGGTAGCACTTCCTGCAAGACTAATTTTCAGCTCAGATTTCCAAAGTCTCTTCCAGCAGATTTATAACAAACTATGCGAGATGACCTCCTAGAGATTTGTGTTTGTAACTCCCTGAACAACGATTTTTGTTTTCATCACTAAGCAGAGCAATACATTTCAGTATAGCTGCACTACTTTCCTCACATTACGCTCTCTTTAATCACAGTGGTTATACTCCTGTGATCGGTTTGTGTGGCAGGGGGGTTGGTACCAGGAGAGAGACCACAGGGATGGCTCCTATGAGGAGCTGCTAGAAGCTTCCCTGGCTCCAAAACTGGACCCGCCTCTGGCCCAGGCTGAGCAAACTAGTGCCTCTGTGACTAACATATTTAAGAGGGGAAAACAAAGAAACCTGGAGCAGACAGAGTAGGAGAGGAGTAAGATGGGGCAGAGACCAGGCAGACACAGAGGTCAGTGCAGAATGCAGGGAGAAGGAGCCCAGAGCAGAGGTCCCCCTGCAGCCATGGTGAGAGGGCAGGCTGTGCCCTGCAGCCATGGAGGGTCACGGGAGAGCAGAGTCCCGAGGTCCCCACACGGGAGCAGGCAGCTATGCCCAAAGAGCCTGTGACTCCATGGGAAGCCCATGCTGGAGCAGGCTGCTCCTGAAAGATGGCACCCTGTGGAAGGGACCCACTCTGCAGCAGTTCATGAAGAACTGCAGTGCCTGGGAAGGACTGACATTGGAGCAGTTCATGAAGGACTGTCTCCCGTGGGAGGGATGCCACGCTGGAACGGGGCAGAGTGTGGGGATCCTTCCTCTGAGGAGGAAGAAGCAGCAGAGACAATGTGTGATGGGCTAACCACATTCTCCTTTCCTCATCTCCCTGTGCCATTTGGGGGGAGGAAGTAGAGAAACTGGGAGCAAAGCTGAAGCTGGAAGAAAGAAGGGGTAGGGGAAGGTGATTTTAAGATCTGGTTTTGTCTTTCATTGTCCTGCTCTGATTTGATTGGTAACTAAATTGATTTTTCTTCCCCAGATCAAGTCTGTTTTGCCCATGACCACAACTGGTGAATGATCCCTCCCTGTCTTTGTCTGAACACGAGTCTTTCCTTTTATTTTCTCTTCTCCATCCCAGAAGTGGCAGCAGAGACAATGTGTGATGGGCTAACCACATTCTCCTTTCCTCATCTCCCTGTGCCATTTGGGAGGAGGAAGTAGAGCTGGGACTAAACTACAACAACACTGATGAGTACTGAACATATCCTGTGCTGAGAGGAAAAGTATACAATACAGTACACTGGACAGTACAGTATTCACTACTTTTTGTTAAACTGTAAATTTAAAGCGTAATAGTCCTACCTCATTAAAACAAAGAAAAAAACAAAACTCAAGGTGGCAGACAAGATAAAACATTAGAATTAGCTGAATACACACTTGTAAAAGGTATATTGAGAACTGAAATATAAGTAGGAAGCATACCTGTCAGGTTGCATTCATTTCTACTGTTAAGGTTTGTACACAACTATCCTGGTTCAAACTAACAATTCGCCACCAAAAAAATGACAGTAGAAGTAAGGCTCAAACAATTCCCACTGTGTCACTTAGCCCGCTCAGTTTAACCAAACAGCACACACTTGTAAAAGGTATATTGAGAACTGAAATATAAGTAGGAAGCATACCTGTCAGGTTGCATTCATTTCTACTGTTAAGGTTTGTACACAACTATCCTGGTTCAAACTAACAATTCGCCACCAAAAAAATGACAGTAGAAGTAAGGCTCAAACAATTCCCACTGTGTCACTTAGCCCGCTCAGTTTAACCAAACAGCAATGAAAACACCCTTACCTACTGACAGCTTCAATTACAACCATATTTAGAATCATGCCCGTTTCTGTTAATATTAACAAAGCATACGTTTCCTCATTATGAAAATAAAATCACAAATCTGTTAGGAAAGCAATGCCTTTCCATCACCAGGACAGACACTCACACTCCACTAAAACTTCAAGTCAGTAGTGTTGATCAAACAGTAATCCTAAATTGAGCATTGATTTATGTGTTAGAGAAAGCTACTTTTTCATCCATTCACAAAGAGGAAAACAATAGGAAACTCATTAATACAATTAAGCGCCACGTTACTACATACCTTGTAATCTGGACGAATGTTTGCAAAATATATGTAAGAATCAACAGCTAGTGCAATTTTCAGACCACTTCCCTCCCAAGACAGGGCCGATATCTGTTTCCCAGGAACTTTCAGTGTGCGCAAGTGCTTGTTTAAAACAAGGAAAGAAAAAGATTCTAAAGGTATCTTAGGAAAACCACTCAAAAATACGTAACCAACGGTTTCGACAGCTGATGAAAAGCAATCATAGATCTTCTTTACAGTACCCATAATGACTCCCAAATTATGATGCACACACAAACGAAGTGGGAGATATTTAACATGCATTAACCGTAAAGTGCTCATTTGCCTCAATTCCTGTTTTTTGTCAGTGAAAATAAAACCAGAACTCTTGACAGTTCAAACTAACAAATATAAGTAATACCTGGAGAATGACAGTGTAACATTTTTCTTTTGGCTGGCAATTTGAATCACCTTTGTAATTTCAGTCACTACTAAAATAAACACACCAATCGTACTGATACCTGGACACATCTCAGAAGTGCCATCGATGCTGCAAGTGTATTAGCCAGTTGATGCACAACAGCTGGCAGATTAGCTATGTGTTTTTATTTCTTGAACTCTGTCAGGATGCATACAGTCAATCAGCTGCAGAGGTACACGAACTGCAATGGGACAATGGACATCTTCCTCTTGTCCCTTTCAAAAAGCCTAAGGCAGGCATTTAGTTGTCCATTTACAATTTAAGAGTTAGCAAAAAAATACACTTTCCATCTTTTTTTTTTTTTTGTATCTTGTGTTAGAGAATTTGAAGTTGAATGAAAGAAACAATTGGGAAAAAAGTTTTTTTAAAAAATAACCTTAGTCCCATAGAGCACTTTTGTAGGAAGCTTTTTGTTTTCAAATAATACAGATGTATGTAATAAAAGATAGGTTACTGTACTATTTATTGTAAGATTTTGAATAATCTTCAGTTTTAAAAAAAAATGGAACTTTTTACTGACAGAACACTGAAACTTATGTTTAGATCTGATTTTCTTTTTGAGGGCATAACTTGGTGCCTAAATAAACTGTTATCAATGAACTTACACAGTTCAGTACACATTGCATGCCTTTCACCAGATGTAAATACCAAGTCCAAATACTGGTTACACATAGTTCACAGAAGATACCATTTTCCAAAAAGTTCGGTTCATACCTGAGTATCAGAACTAGTAAAACACAGTCCTAAAATCTAAAGAATTTACTTCTAAACTCTAGATACAGAAACAGGAGTACCTGTTGCAGTTCATCTGAAGGACATCAGCAATCAGAGACATAACATTATTGCCAAAACCTTGGGTTCCATTTAATATTTTCATTTAATTAATACTTACATTTAATACTTTCAACTATGGAAACCCCTACAGATGGTGTTGAATTGTGAGCCCTTTCACAGCACAATCTAATGAAGATTAGAAAGTTTATCTTTTCTGAGCCATTGCGTTTACTGATACCAGATGCTGTCTTCTCAGGTTTACTGACTCCATAAAAACAGAGGGGAGCATTCACTGCCTTATTTAGAACTCCTAATGTAGAGATCCTTAGGTCTCTTACACAGCCAGTGGAGAACGACAAGTACTTCCAGATCCGGTACACAGATGTTAAGTGAGCATCTCAACTGAGCGTTCCAAAATGCTTATTGACTAGTCAGAACTCAGGTACCTGAATTAGGTGTTCACAGTTAGACACTATACAGACACCATCATTTAGTGGTTTGTGACGTGATCAGATTTGCACACTGGGCTACCTACAAACGCCTACATTTCGGCATCCAAATTCCACCAGTGATGACCATGTATACTAAGACACAAAAGCATTTAAGTTACATAAGTATAATAAATATTTTTACCTCACCAAACGGAGTATAGAACTGCACAATGTTCACATCTTTATCTTGAGAAGCTGCTTTTAGGGAGCCTGCCACTGCCAATACGCTTCCACAGTGGTTCCACTGAATACATACTACATTCATACCAGTGTCAATCAAAACAGGATCTAGTTTTTAAGAAATAAAGGTTCAGAATATAAACGCAAGTCAAGGCTTTGGGACAAGAGTAGGTCAGCAATCAGCAGCCCACATTTGGTACCTACTGTGGTCATTCTCATCTCTCATTATCTGGCATCTTCCATTGTCGTAACAGACAGCAAGACAAGGACAATTGGGTTCAACGTAGCCTTCTGTACCATGATACCAATGTATTCCAGCAATACTGAATGCTCCACTTAAGTTCACCAAACAACTCAGTTTCATTTTCACCTGGACAAGAACGGTTTATTATTTAAAGTCATATGCAAAATGCTATTTAGAAGAAAAAATAATTGTTAAATTTATAATCTAATACTTTGCAAGAGACCCTGTCTATGCAAATTTTTTTTTCCTCTCCCAAGAAATACTTTCACATTCTCAAAGTTTTAGAAGTTTGAAAAACTCTTATTCAAAACCAGATCAGACATATAAAAATACATATTTCAACTACAAAGAAGTATGTTAATGTTGGCATTTTAATTCTTCAAAAAGTAACTTAAAAACAAAGGGGGGGAAAACGCCACACTACAAACAAAACAAACCACCACACACACAAGGAACCCCACTGGAACTTTGGAAAAAAAAGATCCACACCATTCCTAGCCACAAAATACTTTATAGTTTTTTGGTTTTTTGTTTGTTTGTTTGTTTAAAAAAACTTTTTGTCAGTTTTTTCATTATAAAAGTCTCTTGGATAATATGTTAAAATAATTGGGAAAAAGAAGTGCCCAAGTTAGAACACCAGTTAAGGCGGGTTTATTTTTATAACAGTTAGCCCTGTACATGGGGTAACAGAGGTAAGGGCTTTTCCTTAAAAGATAAGTGTGCACCTGGATCACTTCGAGGAGGGGGACCAGGTAACTTACAGAAGGGAAGGAGAGTGCACAAGCACACAGACTGTTGATAAAAGGGGGGCGGGGGGATTCACAGCTTCTTTAAAGAATTTCAGTCATTTACAACATGTGCTAGAAACACCATGACTCACACAGTGGGGAGAAACAAACAGTGGGGGGCTAGAGAAAAGCAAATGGGGACAGGAAAATTCACCGTAATAGGCATCTAAAAGTCAAGAACATGATTCCAAATGCACTGCTCTTTTCAAAGTCAGCATTTTACTTCTGTTTAGCATTTTTGTCATAGTCATATTCCAATATTCCACGTAAGTAGATAAAAATAAGTAAACTGAAGTTGTAGGAATGCAGCAATATTATAGTTACTTCCTTTCTTTTTTTCCCACCCATTACCAGGTTTTCTCTGAAACATGTAGCATGCATTATGTAATAAAGGGTGACAGAGGCAACAGGAAAATAAGCTACTTGTTCTAAAATCACACTAGTACTTTTAACATGAGCTTCATTTAATTAGTCTCACCATACCCACTTTTACATTTTCATTAACTACTGCAAGGCAAAAAGGCATTAGTACAAGTTATATTTACTTAGCTACCAAGTAAGAAATGTTTATAATAAAAAGCTGCAGCTGCATAAAACTTGAAGAAAAACTTTGTTCACAGACTTTGTCCAGTTCTCAGCACTGAAGGCCACCAGCTAAACAAACAAGTATCAAATAAATTAAGAGGAAGTTAAATTTTAATGCCTGAAGTCAATTCCCTTATTATACCACCATGAACTTACAATAAAGTTTCCCTGATTGTCATAAATGTGAATCTCTCCATTTGCCATTCCAAAGAGTAAAACTTTGCTGTCAGAGGACCAGGCCACGTGGCACAGGTGGGTACCTTTCAAGTCTTTTCCCCAGATGCGATTGCCTGAAACACAACATTTTTTGTACTTAATAAGCATATCACTAAATTTAAAATAGGATTGTTACCAATGAAAAAACTGAAACAGCTAAAGAAAGTTGAAGCAACAATTAGAAAGTAACTATTAACTGTATTTATCCAGAGAAACAGTAACTATGTACATAATATTGAAAACAAAAGCTATGTAATGCCACAACAATTAGAGCTTAGATTTTACCATCCACTGATCCGACAATCACAGCTCCATCTGCATATACAATACAAATCTTCTGTCCATCAGCATTCCAGCTCATACTCCGAACCACTGATTTATTTCTATTGTTAATCATCTCTTCATACCAGGCACCTATTAGGAGTGAAGAAATTAGTTCTACTTCTGATTTGATAATCCTCCAGTGGATTCAAGGTACACACTAATCACTGAATTCAAAGAGTAAAATTGCTCGCAATTAAAAAGATAGGCAAATAGGATTATAATGACATTTCTTAGCAGTATGAATTCCTGAAGTTGTTAAAAAAAAACAAATAAAACATAATAGACACACAGAAAGTTACCAAGCAATCAATTAGGTTTTCGGTGAAACAGACAAACCTGAGAATGGTCTGCTTATAAGTAAAGATGAGAGAGTGGGTTCCATACAGACTCTGGAATGTAATATACAGCTAGAAGCTACAGAAGCAGTAAGTTCTGGAAAGGAGTTAAAACCGCAGTTGTTCTGCCCTTTCAGTAAAACTCTAGTCAGACTATGCTATAGTGTCCCCAGACTGCACAGCCATAATTATTGTGAAACCCAGTGTTCAGATGTGAGCCACCTATTTCCAAAAAGAACCTGACAAATGAGGAATCGGACAGGGGAGCCAAAATCCAAGAGCGGCCCTACAGGAAGGGATCTCTGCTTACATCAGAACTGACAAGAACACACTAGGAAACAACTGGTTTTGATAGGAATATGTATTAAGGAATTTACTGGTTCTTTTCCAAAACTAAGAGATGATTTATGTTACAGTAGCCACCATACATCCGGCAGAAAAACTAATCAAGTGATATTCTTTAGTCCTTAAATGAGAAGCTGAGCTGAGATTTTATTTGTTTCCATTTTTCATTAAACAAGAATTGCCAAGAGAAAAAGAAAACCCTTTATTTTCTTTTTCTTTCGCACATGTGTTGGAAAGTGGTTATTTGGACTGAGTTTTTCCGGCTTTCAAATGAATTTAAGTGTACCAAAGAAGTACATGCATGTGTGAAAAAGTCAAGAACAGTAAATGCCAATTACAGCACCACACTGATTAGTCATATTACTTCACTGCCTTAATTAAAAAATCCTAAAGATTGTTTTTATGCAAGTATTCAATTGATGTTCTAAGCAGGGTTGCTAAGTAGCTGTAGTTCTTCCAGTATGTCTGTGCTTGATGCACTTTGCTGAACTACTTAAATATTACAATGATACCCAAAACAGAACCTACGCAGAGAAGCACTGGGGGTTTTTTGTTTGTTTTTGTCCAAGATACTATTTTCCTCCGAGGGAATAAAGTAACAGAAACAAGAAAATAAGAAATTTAGCCATATGCTTGGTAACTGCTCTAAGAGCTGATATCTTCTCCCAAGGTAGTTCTGCAGGAGAGATGCATTTTTATATCCAACTACACTATGAAAAATGTTGACAAGTATTACAGTAAAAAGTTGGAAATGGTTTTAAACATATTTTAAGCTTTACAGTCTGCAAAATAAAAAGTCTGAAAAAGGATAGTTTAAATTACTGGGGAAAAAAGAAAAGAAAAAAAAACATTCTCACAACATGAAACATTATCCCATCTCAAGTTTGACCTGTAGAATACCTTTATAGAGCATCCACACAATGATGAGTCCATTTTGATCACTGGTAGTCAGTTTTTGATACTGTTCATTCCATGTCACCACTTGCACAGAACCTAGAAAATTATACACATTTTTTTATTGACACCACGTAAATAAGTTAATAAAATCCACCACATCCAACTTAATCGACCCGGAGCTTTTCAGAAATCTGCACTGCTGACTTTGATTTAGGTTTAGGCATTCTTTCTGCATCACTCGTTCCCTCTTTTAAAATTCTGCTAAATGGCTCCTTTTGCTCCCGTATTCACCCACTTGAGTAACTTCCTCTCCAAATTCTGCTCAGACTATTGCTTCCATACGCAAAACCCAAACCACAGTTCTGCGGTTTCTGACCGACTCCGACTTGTTAGGCTGGGAAGCTGACAAAACACTACTGCGAGAAAGAGAGAAACCAAAATCTCTTATGACAGTAGTTTGATCCTCAGTAGTGCTGCACTTTTAAAACAAAATCTCCCTCACAATAACCAAAAAAAGGGCACTCGACACACAGATCCTTCAGGTCCTCACCTCTCATATGGGATCCTACTCAAGTATTTGACTTGAAACTATCTGCAAACCATTTCTAAGCAGCATCTTATATCCTCAGCTCAAAACTGCATCACACCTTTTCATCCTCTCACCCCTGGTCATCCATTTCCTCTGTATCCTTTCCATTTTTCAACATTTCAGTCACAAACTTTGTTAACAGATGAAAACAAAGATATCCTGAATGTCAGGGATTTTTGAAGGTAACAGTAACCTATTTCAGAATTGAAGACAACCATTTAAAATATCCACTAAATCATTTTTTCAATTATATTTAACCAGGCCCCTAAAATAACCTGTTGGCAGGTTTCAACTGCAAATCCTCACAGAAAGACCATTTGTTTAAATAGTGTACAGATTTTAGCATTCTCTTCATATCCCATTGTCCCCTGATGATGACCATGTAACATTTCTCATACAGGAGTTTAATTCCTCCCAGTGTAATGTCCCTGCATTCAGTTTTTACTTTCACTATCCTTCTCTAGCCCATTTTCTAACCTCTCTAAAACTACTATACTACAGTCTGCATTCGTACACGTTCTGTAATTTGTCACTAAAGGGAAAATGAAGATAGATTCAAGCAATCAGGTTTACTGAACTAACTTTGATTTCTGCAGAAGAAAGTGTAAAGCTACAATAACTCGTAAGCAAATCTCAGACACGATCAAAAAAACCCAGGCTTACCCACGTGTGTCACTAAAAAAGAAACGTTTCAGATGGCTTTTAGCCTCATTTCACCCTTATAGAGTTTAAAACTTCATTTAAAAAGTGTAAGACAAAATTACTCTCCCCCACCCTTTTTTTTTTTTTAAAAACCACAGTAAAACAACATTATTTCTTCAACTCAGCAATTCTAGCTTCAACTGCTAATCAATTCAGATTTTCTCTTCTGCTTTAAATTATTCTTTATCTGACATCTACTAAAACGGTATGTAAACAAATGCATGGGAGCAAAGGACAGTGATTTTTTAATGTAAATTTGTAAAAATATATTCCAGTCTCATGATTAACACTTCCAAACTGACCATGCTGAAAACAGAGATAGCAAGTATTATACCAGTAGCACTCCATGGTTAAAAAAAAAGTCCCTGTGTTAATGTAAACACATAAAACAGCATCATCCACTTAAACAGAAATTAACTCCTCCTCAGGATAATGAATGGGGACCAAATAATTCAGGAAAAGCAAAACTTGTGGTAACACAAAACACAGGTTAGGCTGGAATCTCAAAGTTCACAGACTTAACCTTGCAAAATCCACAAGCAAACTTCAGATTGTAACAGGCAGAGCACAGCTCGGTTTGTGCAGCATGCACGCTGCATCATGCATACCATATCAGCCAGGAGAATGGAGGTAAGGCTAGATCCCTTTCATTCTCAACCCAGTAATCCACCCAAAGATCATAAAAGACTGACTGTAGGTCTTTCATCAGATAACTTGGTAAAAAAAGACAGCCAAGCTGTTACATACTTGAGCTGAAGACTGATAATCTCTATTTCCAGTTTATAATAAAAAGTTATAGCAACATTTCTCTATCAACTTCACAAAATCTTGTCCTTTTTTTTATTCTAACCAAAAATACATTAAATGCTCAGAGGCACTTACCACTATGACCTTCAAGGGTTTGATTCACAGAAAGATTGCTAGGAGCTGCAAGTCCCTTTATTTTTGCTTCATCTAAAATAACAAAAATAGCTGTAAAATAAACCTAATGAAGCATATACATTACTGTGTCTCTATCAATGCTGCAGCTCCAAACACTATTTCCGTAGACAAAATTATTCACCTAAAGGTACATTAAATTTTAACTGAAAGATGAATTTTCCACCCATCAGTTCAAAGTGTTTGCTAGTCACACGTGCCATCCAAATTCATGTATTCTTTATATGAAGACCAGTTTTTCAGGAAAAAAAAAAAAGAACACAACAAAACCAACAAAATAACCTAACAACCATGACAATCAGATTTTGTTACATGCTGAAAAAGATTTAAAGTAATTCAAAAATAAATTCAATTTTACTTTTCTTGGAATATACTTATTAAAAAAATACTCAACTATGTAAAATAATTAAGATGGTAGAGAACATTCAAACAAAATCAAGAAAAAATGAAGTAAGTTCCAAAGTAAACTGGAAGACTATACAAAAATAGTAAGAATGAAATATATGCCCTGAAAAAAAGAAAAAGCACTGATGAAATCTTCAGACCTAACAGAAAAATTACTTTTGTGCCATGTAAGATGAGCTGGAAGAAAACTTTTCAAAAGAAAGTGACAGTACATTTGATGTTTTAGCAAATGCACAACTACCTACGTACTGATTTAAAACACATGCAATACTGTCAAGTAACTTGTGGAAGGATTCACTTTCAGATTCTGAAATGTGGTGGATTTCGTTCTTTAAAAAAAAAAAAAGAAAAAAAAAGTCTCATTTACCTGTCTGTGTTTCTAATTTTAAAACTTTTAGTAACCCATCCTCTCCACCACAGGCTATGAAACCTTGATCCTTATTCCAAGAAATACATCTTAAGCGAACATTACCAGGAATGGCAATCTGAAAAAGAAATATTTTGTATCTATATAGTAGAAGAATCATGTTTTATTTTAAATAAAATTAATTTTAAAATACTGTATTTGAACCTCAAAGACACCTATGACGGCTCACAAAAATAATTTTATCAACAGACTAGAATACGCAAAAAGAGACAGGAGACAATGTAGAATTACAAGCACTATTGAAACTGCAACACGACACTTGAGGAAAGGGAAACCTAACAGGTGAGTAAAGTTGGCATCTTCAAATGTGTGCAGAGAAGGTGCCACGAGCAACAAAACAGGTGAGCAGGATCACAGAGGGCTTTGCCACGAGCTGGTCTCCAGCCGAAGTGCTACGTCCAAAGTCTCCTGGGGGACGAGTTACTCGGGAGACAGCCGCACGCCGGAGAAAGGCCGAGGCCCAAGGCCAAGCCGACAGCGAGCAGGCAGGACAGCGCTCTGTGCAGGGACCGAGCCCACGGCCGCACCACCAGCGCCAGTAAGGCCGCAGCGGCGGAAGGCAGCCCGAGGGTCCCTCCAGCGCCCCGAGGCCTCCGCGCTCCCAATCCCGGGGCCTCCCGGTTGAGGCGTGGGAACGAGAACTGCCCCGCGGGCCGCCTGT
>NW_010227530.1:66598-99411 GCF_000690775.1 Eurypyga helias | reverse complement strand
GAGCCCCGCGGCCACCATGAGTGGTGAGTGGGGGGCTCGGGCGGGCCCTCTCCGCTACCCAGGGCGCGCTCGGTGGGGCCGCTGGGTCTCTGGGGCACTGTCGGGACTGGTGTGGGCAGAGCTTGCCCCGGGGGTCCTTGCAGCCTGCTCGGTCAGGTGTGGCCCTGTCCCCTGCGGGCCAAGGTCCCTTTTTCCCCTCCTTGGTCCTCCCCGGTGGGGCTGGGGGCTGCGGTGTGGTGAGGCACGGAGAGTTTGGCCTGTCTGGCCCCGCAGTGCTCAGTCCTTGCCTTCATCACCACACCCTGCTCCTCATTTTGGCTCCCAAAGACCCCCCAGAGTGGTGTTTTACTTCGTTTTCAATCCTAAAGGCTGCTCTTGAGCTGACACTGCCTTACAGCTGGGCTGAGGGGTCTCTGTTGCCTCAGCTGTGCAAAATCACAGAAAATAGTCCACAGAAAATAAACGACCAAGAGCAAACAAATAATTAAAAACACAAAAAAACCCAAACTTACTAACGTGCAGTTGGTGAGAGAGGTGAAAAGCATGAGTAGTGGAGAAAGTGGTCCCTTCCAGTATTTAGGGTGTATCGTTGCTGTTTGTCTGACTGAGCCCTGATGAGGTTGTGCTGGTTGTGGATGTGTTGGTTACTGGCCTCTGTGTTATGGTGAAGCGTTGTGTGTGGGTGTGCTAAATCTTGAGGGCTTTGAGGTGTTTGTGAGGGGAAATACTCAAAAGCTTTGCATGAGGACTAGGACCCATAAGCTTTAGGGCTGGAGGAAGTGTAGTAACTTGAACGGGCCAGCGTGGAGGATGGAGAACGGGCCATCTGGTAGGATGGAGAAAGAAGTTTTAATAGTTTTTTCCTGTAAATATAAAGGGTAAGTGGCAATTAGTATGTTTTAAAATATGTTGGCAAGGGTTTGTTTGTTTGTTTTTTTAAGAAGGAAAGTGTTTTAGCAAATGCTTTCATGGGTCTGCTTATACAACTTCAGTAATGGAAGTGAGAGAGGATTCAGCACCTGAAAATTAGATCTATGTTTTTCTCCAAACCCTCATTTAACGCATGATGAGATCTGTTGCCAAAGACAGTAAGGAAAAAAACCCAAAGAGTTACCTGGTGTAACTAAATGCTGCATTTTTTCTGGATAGCAGTACTTTCTGAAAATTAAACAAAAAATGGAAACACTTCGTTTGTGTTTCTCTCTGTTTTCACCTTTGTTGTAAGAAGAAAATAAAAGATTTTTTTATGGAAAGAGAGAAGAGGGGAAAGAAAGGATTATTATGGGGAAAACTTAATTAGCATTGTGAAAAATGCAAGTAACAGTCAAATCTTTTGAACCATGGAAAAAAAGGAAGTTTCTCAAATATTTCAGAACTTGACATGATGCAGACTAAATCCTAATTTTGACATTTTTAAGAGTTAGCATTTTCATATGGGAAACCTCAGCCCTTCAATGATGAATTCAGGCTGGGACTAGCCTTGTGCAAATCAGAGCCTAAATCTTCCTAGGGGCCTCATCATTGGGAGCTCTTTGTGAATTCTGTGACTCAAAAGGCAAGGTGGCACCTCTTGTTGTTTAAAACCTCATGTAGTTATTTTTAATATATATTTTTTTTTAACTGAAGAGATACAGGTTTATGAGAAGACAAAATGTGTAATTACTTAAAACAGAATAATGCCTAAGGTGATGTTAAGGCTGGTACTTCAGTTGCATGGCTAACCTACACATGTAGCTCTTGCCAGGACCTACTCGACGCTTCCAACAATTTCAATTAGACAACAAGATAATTAAAAGAACACTAATTCTGCACTTTGGAAAACGTTACTGTTATACAACTCTGTGCAATATTTTTCCAAAATAATGCATGTGGAACAGATCAGGACAGAAAAATGTGTATAGTTGTCGTGCTTCTTTCAGGAAATGGCTAACGTTAACATCGTCGAATTTAACCATGTCTTTTTTTTTTAGTGGCAATAACAGCACTGTTTACACTTACTTCCCTGCTAATTTTAGCCCTTAAAAGTAAAAGGGCTTTTCCTCAAATATAGATAGAGCCTTTTTCCCTAATGGCTGTAATTAGCTAAAAAAAACTCCCGCGTTAAAGGTACAGTGTATTTCTAGTGATGTGAAGGTAACTTCCTGTTGATTGATCATTAATTTAATATTACTAATGCTACTTACTAATTACATACTCATATTTTATTGGGTAGTGTTGAATAGGCTAAACTTTAAAGGGAAGTAACACAGATGCTAGATTTATGTACTTGTCAAGAATTAAGGTTGTCACATGTTTAATGGCAGTTTCAAAAAAACATAAAAATGTGACTAATTCAGGATGAGGCAATAGAATCATAATAATGTAGTACAAGGTAGTATATAAACTATTCAGTGTTTTATCTTACATTTGTATCCTCAGAACCTGTACTAGAGCAAGCAAAAGAAATTGCAGTCTGAAATTTTGCATACAAGACTTCAGGAAGTATGTAAGAGTCATCTGAGATTTTTTTAACCAATATGCTACATGTGGTGCTAAAGAGAGCTGTACCTATAAGGAATTGGATGAAAATCCTGTTTTCCTTTACTTGCATAGACAAATTTTCTTCTGCTGTAGGTGTGGATATTTCTGTCAGGGTATGGAGAGAAGTTTGTTTTAAAAATAAGCAAGTATGACTGTAAACAACAAAAAAATGACAAGGGTCACAGAGACAGGTGCAGCACCTGAGCCTATTTTTAACCCTTTTTGACCCAGTGGATGTTGATAGGAGGAGTCTCTTTAAGTTTCTTAGTTTTTGCAACCTTAGACTTATGTTTTCACAATTATTTTTAGACTCATGTATGAACTTCCTTTTTTACTGCAGTGGTCTAAATATAGCCCTTTTTTTCCTGAGCAGTACTGTTTTTTTGCAATGTGTATTGTGTATTTGTATGTGTGTTACTGCAGTTTTTACCACTATTCTGAATTGGTAGAAGAGTGTTTCGATCAGTTTGTAATACACTGTTAGTCTTTAAATCAACTAGAATTGATCACATTTAATTGGTGATCGTGCCTGAAAATACGCTTTTTTTAAAAAAAAGACTTAGTTTAGAAAATGAAGGCTGTAAAAGAGCAAAATCTTAAATAGTTGGTAGAGATTTATTTTTATCTCCCATCTACTTGAAAGAAAAACATTGCTAAATAGTACTGCATTTTCTAGGCTTATTACAAAGAAGAGTATATCCTCTGCTTGAAAACACACACAATGTAATCTTTCAAATTTTAAGAAATGTTAGACTTTGTGGATATTTGCTTTCTTCTACCTGCACCATGTCTGTGTTAAGCACAGCAATAGAATTCTGAGTCTGTGAGTTGAGCAGAAACCTTGGCCAGCCCTCAGTATAGACATCATAGGCCTCATAGCCCTGTTAATGGTGAAGGTGATCTAAGCTACTTACGGAAATTATTGGTTGTAATCACGTAGAGTCAGGATTGTTACTAGTACAAATTTACAAGTAAAATAAAGAGAAAATACAAATTACACTACACTCTGTAAATTTAAGGCTGCTTGATAGGGCATACTTCAGTCTTTTAGAACATCAGTTTGCACAGTGACCATCTGCAGGTTTTCTGTATTTATTAATTTTTTTTGTATTGTTCACGGTCTGGTATCTAGTTGCAAACCATTTCTGGCTTGCCAAATAGATACAAAGAAGCCAAAGAGTTGTCAATTTAAAAACTAACATGTATTGCCTTTGGAAGACAAACTTAACCCACATACTTTGTGTTTGCATTTGACAGATATTTTACAGGTCATAAAATTTTTAACATGCATTTGTTCTGAAGTAGTCTCAAACTGTTAATGTAAGGAGAAATGTTGTGTTATGCCTATTCTTGCAGGTATGTGGATAGGATAAGACTAAAAGTTTGGGAACAGTAGAGAAAATCTGCAGGTTTGAGTATATTTAATGTTTCCATGCATGAGGGGTTGTATTAAAAGTTGGGATTTAATTGTTTTCCTCATTTTACAGTTACGTGATTTATCATAAGGCATTTAGATGCATAGGCATGTGTCTCTGATTTTGGCAATGAATGTATGGTAAGAACAATATAATTTAATAAAATTTTGATCTCTGAAAGAGCACAGAGATGAATAGTAGGGATTATATGAATTTAACCTTATCGTCACAGTAGCATAACTGACATAGTTGGTTGGAAGTTAAAACCTACATGGTATGGGGTTTGCTTCTAGAATCCTTTACTAGCACTGAACGTGGTTTGCACGCCGCAGAACCAAATCTCAGACATCACATGTCTGCACAGTTTGAGTCAAGAGTTCAAAACTGGAAGTGTAACTTCTTGGAAAGCCAGTGTAATCAGCTAAATAAACATCGTGAAGCTTAGCTAGCAGCTACATTTCCACATTTTTCCTATTGTTCCTAGACATACTGTGGGTTTTTTCTTCTAATCTCATATTTAAAATGAAGCAAAGGCAGAATAATTTCAGTAGTACAAATTCTGTCCCCTCCTGCTGGTTCAGGAACAAACTACTTTGAATACAATTATGAAGATAGGAAATTTTGAGGTTGGGACCTCACAGTGTTGGGCAGAAAGAGGAAGAAACATGTATCTTTGATGTCATGTCTATTTACTAGAGAGCTTATGGTGTGGTGTTTGTTTTTCAGTATCTGGAAGAACTTGCTCATGCACAGTTTTGATAATTTGCTTTCAGTCTATGCATATATTAGTTGTATGTTCTTTCAGAGGAAAAGAATTATTACTTTAATTCCTGAGAAGTTATAGGGGTTATTGGAGGATATTTTGAGTTTAAGATCAGTTTAAAAAAAAAATTATAGAGGTGATGGAGGTTAATTAAACAATACATTTTACACATATTCATGGGAGTTTATAATCCATATTCTGACAAGCAAAGTGTTATGGTATTTGTTGTTAAAATAATTGAGAATTTAAAGATTGTCTTGTGTAGTTGCTTGTATAGTAACAAACTAGATTTTATAGGTGTTAATCAGGAAGAACTATGCTGGTAGTAAAATTTTAAGAGATTTATTGTAACAATTGCTCTCAGTTCACCTGACTTAAAACTCTTTCTGCAGTAAGGTTGTTTGACAATAAGAAGATACTCCTGCTGGCTCTTTCTCATTTTCCATTCTTTTCTTGTGCTATGATGATATACTACGCTGATAGTTGTCCCAGTGTGAACATTTATGGGATTGCAGTGTGAGCTCCATCATACACCTAATCCAACCAACCAAGAGAGGAGAAAAAAAAAAAAAAAATCTTAAACTAGGTCAAATCCAGGCTTGCAATATGACCTCATGGGTGGTTGTGCGAAGAAGCTGGGGCGAACGGTGTTGATTGTGCTGTTATACTATATGTGGTATTACTGCAATAGACCTTATCTCATGAAATCAGAATTTATTAAAGTAAGATTCTAGATGATAATTCACAGTATTCCTGCATATTAGAGAAAGGCTACTTGAAACCTCAAAACACAGAGTTACATTACAGAAAATAAATTAATATATTTAATGGAATAATTGGCATAGGAAGAAAGTTTCCAGGGCTCTGGTGTTGGCCTGAATGTATTTTTGTTAAAAAACTATTTATTTTAAAATAATAACATTTTGTTGAATTTCAGGTTCACAGAACAATGACACTAAAAGACAGTTTCTTCTAGAACGGCTGCTGGATGCAGTTAAACAGGTGAGAAGTCAGATATGTATTTCTACAGTATACTTAATCCGAGTTGTCAGTCCTAGCAGGAACTTTGCCCCTTTTTCTCTTCATTACTAGATAAATAAGAAATCTTGTCTTTCACACAGTACTACTGAGTTTTTGTGTCTGCTAGCAGACAAATATGATAGAATATTTGTTTAAAATTCTTGTTCTTGACAGATTCTACTTGCAATATTTGTATATATTATAAATACATATAATAATATAGAACATATAAATATGTATTTTTATAATACTTATATGACTGAACTAAAAAGTAGTGTACTGCAAAGGCTAAATTGCTTAATATTTTACAGTAGCAGCTTTTTTTTCTTCACACTAGGATTTTAGTGAATGGTTAAAATACAGGTAAAGATGGGATTTGTTTATGTATGTATGTATCTTGTATCAACATGAAGTGCAGCAAGTAGAATTTTGTAGGCTGGATTCAATTTAGGAGAGCTGTGGAGGCAAAAGAATGCCTCGAACGTAAGCCAATGATAGGTTTTATAAAGAATGAACTTCTGTAATTGTAGCATTGAGCTGAATGGGAGCAGTGTTTGTTTTTGTGAGTGTACATTTAAAACTCAGAAATAGTAATTTTTACTGAATTGTAAATTTATTGAAGACCTGCAGGTGTGTGTTCTGGCTGACAAGAATCTATTTTAACTGCAGGAATAGCCTGTAAAGCAATTTTTGGTTGCAGATTCTATTTGCCAGTGCTTTATTTTGTACTGCTTCCTTTTTTGTTGTCACTTTTTCTTACATGGAAGTATTTCAGAATATTGAGTCTGGTAGTGTAACAATTTTTTTTTAAACTCTGTTTATTGCAGTGTCAAATACGGTTTGGAGGAAGAAAAGAAATTGCTTCAGACTCTGATAGCAGGTAAGACAGTCTAAGGAACTTTTAACATGCTTAGATTATGTATCATAATGGCATAAAACAGATGGCACAAAATACTTGACAGTTCCTTTTGTTTACACAGACACTGACATGGGACTCTGATTTTTTTTGTCTTGTTACAAATCTGACCCCTTAGCAAAGTATTCTTCTGTGTGAAGCTGCAAGTGTTTAAGTGGCTGCAGAGTTCATGAAAAAGCGCTAAATTCCGAGGTCTGAACATGAGATTGGGAGAATTTATCTTCCCTAAAACTGCTTTTAAAATAAATGCATATTTATTATCAATACGCCTGTGTTTTGTTGACTGGTGTCAAGTGTGTTTAACACATAGTCATTAAGAAAATTTTCCTTCTTATTTTTTCATATTACTGACATACTTTAAACCTATTTTTCTGTATGAGTTGTTCCTTTTTCTTAATGTAACTCAAAAAATGACATTTAATTCCCATGAGGTGCATTTGTTGTTGGATATGGCATATTGGTTTCTAAGGCTTTTAAGATGAGGATTGGTGGACAGAAATTGCAGTGCTTTTTGTATCCTATTGAGTCTTTCTCAGAATCTGTCCTATCACATCTTGGGTAGAACACCAGGATTAAATGCAGTTGTTTGTTCTTCTTTTTCTGTGTCCTTGAAGTTTGACTCTGCCTTTTGGGAAGAAGTTGACCATTTATAAATGATGCATAAAGGTCTCTGCAATCCCCTCCCGGTTCAGTCTTTAAGATAGGTCTAAGGGTGTGGCTTCACAATTTCTGGAAAGCCAGCATAATAATACATTACTGCTGATGGGGTGGGGAGGGTTCCTGTATCTCTTCAAGGTCCCTGACTTTAGTACTATTCCCTTCCACCACGTTTTTAAGCAATGTCTGGTGATCATCCAGTGCCCCCTGAATTAATTTTATAAAAGAAGAAATAATGCAAAAGGATAAGTTTCTGCCATTTTTATGAGTTAAATCAGTAAAAGGTCTGCTGAATGCTAGAGTTGTTGCAAGGAGGGGACAGTCATGCAGTTAGAAGCAATGGGAAGTGTGGAAGGGGAGGAAGAACCAACAAGGCATGAGGAGGCAAACCCTTCTCTTAGGAGCAGCTTGTAATGCAGCTCCTGTGCATACCTGTGTGTGAAAATCCAGGCTAATGCTACTTCATGGCAGCTTAAACCGTCTGACTTTGGCTACCAGTGTCATCCTGTCTTGCCACTGGCTGTTTCAGCCTACAGTACTTCGGGGAAACAGACCTCAAGAAGTAGTGTTCTCTTGAACTAGCGTGGTGGAAACAGTTCAGTACAGTGGCTGTTCAGCACAGGGTTTGTTGGGCAGAAGCTGGTGTGGGGAAGGACGCAAGAAGGGGAGGTGGGATGGGTAAAGGGATGGTGGGTCTGAAGCACCTAGCTGTAGGGCTGGTTGTGCAGCTATACCTTTTGACACAAAAGTGTGAACTAGAGAGAGTTAATTTAATCGTTGCTGTTTAGTTTATGTGAGACAATCTATTGGTGTGTTTGCCTTTGTAGTAGATTGTGTTAAGTACCTTCTATGTAGAGCAAATTCTCTGGATCTAAAACTTCTGCTTTATTGCTCAGTTTGCTTGAATAAGTGCTTTGCTGCAGTCACTTAATAATTGAATGACTACCTTTAGTATTTGTCTTCTGATAAAACAGTGAGAGTTAGGATTCCACAGACATAATGCTGGCCAAATTTCACTTATAAATGCTTTCCTTAGAATTCAGTAGATATGCTGAAAAATGGATTATATATAGCTGGGCAGTTTCAGGAATAAAAAGGAAGTGGAAATTAATAGATTTTGTTTTCTGAATTTCATGGTGTTAGAGGTTGTTACTATGCTAAGTATTATGAGCTAATTTTGAAAATGAGGATAATCTGAGAATTTAGATCAAAATGTAATAAAATCCATGATTCTCCAAGTTTTATTCTCCCAGTGGTTTTCTCTTTGGGTTTATAATTATTCACGGTTCTGCTATGGATATGTACATTAGACTTTTCCATGGTTTTCAGTACTTGTTTATTTAACATACGATTGTGATGCTATGTAGTAAATACAGTGTGTATATTGGGCATTGTAGAATACTTGATTTTTTTTTTTAAATTTTATTTTGTTTTACTAGTGGCTAACTTTTCGTGTAAAATGCTGCAGTTTTCCTGCTTTGATTTTCAGTGCACATGGATTTTTAATAATGTGCACGAATAAAACCAAAGAGCTCATTTAATAATATGAGCTCTTTCACAGAAAATAGTTTCTGTTCTGCTTTTTATGAACTGAAAAAGTCAAGTAATTTTTTTTTTTTCTGGGAGGGGTCATGTATCTGCTGGAATATCCATTTTAGACAGCAACAGTCTTTTGGGCAAAAATTAATCACAACTGCTCCACACTCATCTTGAGTATTGTTTGAATTACTGTCTGCTTTATCAGTGAAGTTTTCCTAACAAAGTATAGCTTCCTTAACATGGCTGTACTGGAAAGCATTCTGTTTTATAAGCTCTTCTGTCCAGGGCAGTGTTAGTAAATATACTTCTGTTTCTTTTAGTGTCCCTCCTGAGATCTTCTGCTTTTTTGTGGCCCTTAGTAGAACTCTACTTCTGGAATGCCGGGGCAGAGTCCTGAGCAGCTTTGTCAAGTGTTTTTATTTCTTTGATTGAATTTAGTTAAAGTATCTGTCCTTCCTTTTAGCAATCAGCTTTTGCAGCCATGTGACAACTTTGTCAAAGGTTAAGTTTTAACTATTGTTTATTTAATGGCAGAGATAAAACTTAGAGATAAAAATTAGAGTAAAAAAGATTTCAAACAGATTGCATTTATGTCTATTATACCTTAAGCTTTGCTATTCCCTGTAGGTTACAATAATAGTCCTTTCTTTGGCATGCTGAATCTTAACATTTTGCTGATTTTGACAGTATTTCTACCTGTGCAAAATTGATTTATTAGCTGAGTTATGTTAAGAAAAATAATCAGGGAGTTTATACATACTACTGTAGAGAACAACATCAAAAACTGAAGATTCAACACATCTCCAGAAAAATCTTTCTTGTTTTCCTAAGCCTAGAATTTCTGAAGGACATAAAAATGAATGCTTAATTGTTTTCCTAATCTTGAATTATAGTGTACTGTTGCAAATTAACAAAAGTGTCTGTTAATTGCATAGCAAGTTGTAGCATATTTTCAGAAAATCATTCATTGCATGTGTAGTACAAAGTATATTTATGAAGATGTAATTGCGTTACATGAAATGTGGGTAATCCGAAGGATGATTTCTCAAATGAATTGGCAATTCTTCTGAAGGTAACATGTGCCCTAGCTTTGGATAGTCATGCTGGGACTGTGGGTATAGGTAGATTATACTGTTTGCAAATAATGAGATTAGTGCATATAAGTGGTCTTGCACTGCATGTAAGATAATGGTTCACCTTTACATCGTCTGTTCAGAGACTTGGAATAAATCTGCCCTATAGAAACATAGTTGACTCTTCTTTTCATGTGATTTCTTTAAAAATTCTGTTGCAGGGTCACTTGTTTGTGTGCACAGTTTGAAGCAGTGTTACAGCATGGTCTGAGGAGAAGCCGAGGACTAGCATTAACTGCAGCAGCAATCAAACAGGCAGCAGGTTTTTCCAGCAAAACTGAAACAGGTAATTCATTAATTGTAACTATTTTATTTTAAACAATTGATAAGTGCAAGGAAGTGATACACTTTCTAATGGAAGTTTGAAGGAATGCACTGAACTGCAGAGAGTTGGCAGCATACTTTAGTACTTGGACTCTCATTAAACAGTGAAAATGGGTCTTGCTTTCTCAATCTCATTTAACTTTCATACCAAGTTTCTCTAGAAAATTTGGTCCTTGAAAATCTGCTCTATCTACAGTTCCATTATGAATAGTATCATTGGCAAAGTTCTTTTGAGTTGTGGTAGGGATAAACATTGTGTAACTGTGCTATTTTTACTACCGTATTTTTATTCTTAGCCTTGTCTTACTCTGTTCTTTAACTACCACATTCTATAGCATCAGTTATACTTCAGTTACAAGTATTGATGCCATTTTAAAAACAAAACTTACATTGCTTATATTGATTGGGTTGTTTTTTATTGCTTTCTCCACATTTAAAGAAAAGATTCCTGAATTTTTGTTTTTTTTCTCTTCCCCTTGAAGTTTCCCTTGTTTTATATCAAAATGATACGAGGGTGTTAATCTTCATCAGTTTTGTTGTGAAGTTTGACATACAGTATCTCTTTTCTTCAATGTGGTAGACATAATACAAAGGAGTTTCTTTTTGGCTTTTGAAACTCCATCAAATGTAACATGTAACACTTGGTGGGGCTTTGGGTTCTGGTTTGGATTTCTTTTTTATTTTAAATATATTGAGTGGTACTAAAATGGTAATTGTGAATTGTTAGTACTGTCATGTGAATTGTTAGTAATGTCAAGGATGTATGAAGTTTTTGGTGCTGTCTTTTAGTGGTCAGATGTACAAAGGTGCATCTCTGATACTTGGGAATTTAGTAACAATTTAGCTGTATGTTCGTGTGTTTGTGTGTCTTATTTGAGGGCTTGTCAGTGGGATGTTGTGGAGGAAGAGGATAAAGTCAGGAAGGTTATCTGTTGTTGGGGAATGGAAGAAAACATAATTTTTAATCCTTGGGAAGCTTAAGCAATGTATGGAAGTTCAAGAACAAAAATGTGGCTGCTTGGCAGCAAATTGAATGTTGTGCAGT
Organism: Eurypyga helias; assembly: GCF_000690775.1. NCBI lineage: Eukaryota > Metazoa > Chordata > Aves > Eurypygiformes > Eurypygidae > Eurypyga > Eurypyga helias. The sequence goes on along the minus strand of NW_010227530.1, from coordinate 88,079 downwards.
GAGTGACTAAGAAGAGAACCTTTTTTCTTCCTGGAAATTACTGGGTTCCACTGTATTTACCTTTGTGAATTACAGTGTTGCCTTTTAGTCAATGAGTCTAACCTGCTTATTTTATGTTTAGGTTTCTAAAATTATATTAAAAACTTTATTATGTTAAAGTTTATATTATAAACTTTATTAGATTATGCTAATCTAATGCTGTATTTGGCTTTCAGCAGAGATTAATCAAAAACTCCATACCCTCAAATAAGTGTATTTCACCAAAAGAAGTCATAAGATGTAGTGAAAACCTACTCAAAATCTTAGTGCATGCTCTTTATTTAGCAGAGAGAAAGAGAAGTGTCATGGATGGCCTTTCTTAAAATTCTTACTACATTAAAAAGGTTTTTGATCCTGCCACTTCTTGCTTTTCTATTTGTTTTCTCTCGTGAAATTTTTTTGTCTTTGATGAAATTTTTTATCTGTCTTTAAACATCTACTTTATGCTGCCTACGTTGAGATTACGACCAAAAGCCAGCACATTTGAGGTGATAGTGCACCATTCACTTGTACAATAGAATTATTTTCCCTTTTTTGTGAACTTAAAAAAAAATGCTGAACAAAGACATTCATTAAACTGGCAAAAGGAGTACCTGGATGTCTTCCTTCAGAGATTGATGTGCGCTTTTTTTTTTAATGCTGGTTTTCTAAGATTTCTTTTTCTCTTAGAAATACCCTATTTGCCTTAAATTCAGTCTCTTAACATGTTACTAACTGTGTAGATTAACAGTTTTCAAATCGTTATAGTTATTTGAGCAATTCTATTTATAACAATCAATGCAACATGAATGTTATTGTTAATGTTATATTTTAAGATAATTCGAAGCAGTATGTATTTGATGCAACATTAAATGACTAATGATTGCCAAACTATACCATATTGTAATGATTCAAGTCTTACAGATGAATTACCTGATATTTGGTTGTTCTTTTCACCCTGAGTGTATGGTGAGAGGTGAATTGGAATTAATATGTCCTTAAAATATGTTATTATTCAGTTAAGAAACAGGAGTATGTAAAATACTAGGTGTTTCATTGGACATTTACAATTACTGATGTATATTTGTTACCTCCAATTGAAAAATCTGAGGCAACTGCAAAATAATTTTTTAGCTATATTTGAGGACAGGGCAAGAAAAATATTTTAGTGGAGAGGGGTGTTGTTGCCTTTTGAATGTAACAGTTTTGGTTTTTAAAGTAACGTGAATTGGTCATGTGTGTGTCTGAATTCTGGAGTGACCTGTTCTTTTGGGCCTGGCTTTTAACATTTCAAAATGAGCAGAAAAAAATAATCATTTTTTTCTTTTGCATAATATATTCCCACCTGAACATGTGAATCTGTTCTGTGGATGAAATACTAGCTTAAATGTGCTTTTAAATGTGAATTCTCTTTAAAAATGTAAGATAGAATCCTTTAATGTGTGTGTTTGGCTTTTTCAATGAAGTGAAAAGTCCTAAGTGCTTCAATAGTCCAAGTTCTGTAGAAATAAATAACCTATTTAACGGGAGGGTTATACAAAGATGGTGAATGATTCACCTTGATTCAAAGTTATATACTATTACCTTATTGTTTTATAAAATTGCATGTAAATGCATTCAGTTATGAGCTTAGCATTTTTTTTTTTTTAAATCATGATTTTTTTTTTTTTTTTTTAATTCCAGAGCCAGTGTTTTGGTACTATGTGAAAGAAGTTCTGAATAAACATGAACTGCAGCGCTTTTACTCTCTGAAGACAATTACTACAGATATTGGTAGAGGCCGAGCTTGGTTGCGCTGTGCATTAAATGAGCATTCCCTGGAAAGATATGTTCATATGCTTCTTGCAGATAAGAATAGACTCAGGTACTGTATTTGATATCTTTGTAATGCAGGAAGCATATTGACAAATGAAGTGCTGAGATTAAAAAACCCCACCTAACCAACCCACCCAGCTGTAATAATACACCACATTAATTACTATGCTAGGGAAGCCACTTCACCTTATACTTTTGTTCATTTTTGAAATTTTGGCAGCCATTAAATTTTTGAATTTTTGCCAGCCATTAAAATAGTGGCTTGGGCCTATATCAACATGTGGCCTGCAACTGGCTTCATTCTAGCTCATGAGAATATATGCTTCTACCCTCATCTTAATTTCCATCACCTTCCCTAAATCCCTTCCCTATTCTTTCAACAGTTTTCCTCACTGAGACCTTGCCGTCATGCTTTGAGTTGTCCCTCTCATTCCATTAAAAAAGCACACGCTTGCAGCCTTGATCTTAACACTTCATCAGTGGTAATTGTCTGTTGCCTTTTGGAGGTGCTCATCCTGTAATTGAAAAGCTCCAGCAGTCAGGCAATAGGTAGCTACTATTGCAGATCACTTGGGCGTGGATTTGTACCAGATTGTGAACCTTCTTGTTACAGAGTTACTGAGAGTAACTTACTGTGCATTATGAAATCCTAAGGTACTTTGGACATGCAAAATGCACTTAAGTTCATACTTAACTGAGTTCTACCTTTTCCCATATACATCTTCACTCCTTTTTGAAAATTTGGGGTATTTTCCTTTTTTATCAATAACTGTTGAGCTTGGTTAAGTCCAGTGAATTCAGCAGAAAGACATTCTTTCCATTAGCATCAATTAATGGATGTACTGGCTAAGATTATTGCCAGAACTGAACTTGTTAGTAACTTTTTTTTAATTTTTAGTCAGTTCCAGTACTCTGTAACTTTCTTGCAAGACAACTTCTGATATGAAATTAAATAAAGATGAATGAAAAGTAAAGGAAAAAAACCCTGAAAACCACTGTGAGGAAATTAATGACTTGGATTGCTATGGCACTAATTACTCTCATGCTTGTAGCAATACTTGTGCATTATCAAGATTATCAGCACTGTCTGTGTTGTACATGAAATGTTATTCCTAAAAAGACTTATTCCAGTATATTTAAAATTTAAATGTTACCCAAAATCAAATGGGATTTACAGAATCAGCTTACATCCCCAATTATTATCTGTTTTGGAAACTTTTAAATGAATCTGTCAAAATTTTTAATCTAGGTTGAGTGTTTTCTTGCTGTTTTTATGTTCAGTTAACTAAATGCAGATAGTAGAAGTACAGCATCCTGTTACTAAAAAGAACTAGGTTTAGAACAACTAGATTCATGTGTCCACAGTGAAATTCATATTAACCTTTTTTCTGACATCCGAATTTCTAGTTGACTCTAACCATTTTGGGTAATTGATGTAGTTTTGGACATTGAAAGAGGTCACCAAATTGTAGAATTAATAGAATGGTTTTGGGTTAGAAGGGACCTTTAAACATTGCCCAGTCCAGTCCCCCTGCTATGGGCAGAGACATCTTTCAGTAGATCAGGTTGCTCGAGGTGAAGTGGATCTTTTTGTTTGTATTCATACATTCTAATATTTTATAAAATGGCTTGGTAATTATGATCAACTATAGTTATTAAAAAACTTACATATGTGGTGTAGCAGTATAAGTAGAGAAATAATGTGACTGCTGATGTAGTATGATCCTTCTTGCCCTGAGTGGCTTTTTTCCCTTAAAAAATGCAGAGTTACAGCTGAAGATAAAGTGCTATTTAGCATGTCTTTGATAACTGTTGAGACAGTTCTATATATTTCAGAGCTTCATGGAGTTACTGTGACATGTAGTTTCATCAATTTGTGTACTCATACCTATTTTTCAGAGTTTTCATGTCTTTTAGGAGTGGAATATATGTTAATATAGTACTGCATATTCCTTCTTATTATTTTCTTTCATGTTTTTTTTCCTTTTCAAATTATAGTGTCTTCTATGAAGACTGGTCTTTTATGATGGATGAAGAACGTTCTAGTATGATCCCTACGATGGCAGCTGGTAAGACTTTGTCTTACATGCCACTGTTCTTGGAAACCTATTTCATTTTGAGACTCTATATCTGTTTCTGATTGCAAGGAGCTTCTCTTACAGTCTTTGTGTATGTGGAGAATGTGCGACAGATGCATATTCAGGGTGAATAGTCAAAGTATTATGCCAGTTTATGCTACGAATTGGTGAACTCTTAAAACACTGGATCTGGCCTTCCTACAGTTCAAAATTCTTTTACATAACATTTTCTAGGTTATAAATAAACTTACTGCTTATTTAATACACAGCTGAACAGCCATCAAGACAAATTCAGAACTGATTGCATCAGCTTGAATATAATCTAAAGAATGAAAGAATAAGAATTCATGCATGGAGAACCGTGGGAAGTTTTCAGGGAAAAACGTTTTACATGTCATAGCTTTGTTAGTCCTTAGGTTGTATCTTTGTAACTTCTGTGTGAAGCATACAGTGTGGTTTTAGTCTTTTTTCCCCCCCCCTTTCTTTTATCTGAAGGTCTGAACTCCATTCTATTTGCAATCAACATTGATAATAAGGATTTAAATGGGCAGAGCAAATGCACACCCACCGTGTCCGATTTGTTAAAGGAATCGACGCAAAATGTAACCTCATTATTGAAAGAATCCACTCAGGGTGTTAGCAGCCTTCTTAGAGAGATAACTGCATCATCTGCTGTCTCGATTCTAATAAAACCTGATCAAGACACTGACCCACTTCCTGTTCTCTCAAGGAATGTAAATGCTGGTAAGCGTTTTTGCAATGTTAGTGTAATTCAGTAACTTTGCCAGACAGTTTTCAAGACAAACTTGTGGTAAACCTTGTGTTGATTAGCACTTTAAATGACATTAAAATAGCGGGTGATACTTCGCTTGGGATAGTTTTGTTAGTGTAGAATAGGCTTGCAAGATGAAATAACAGAAAATTTGACCATATGCTGCACATGACTACAACATAATGTCCGTTATGTGTACAGTACATGTGTATACAGTACATGTAATGTGCAACTTAGAATAAAAAGGCACTGAAAAAATGGGTTTGTTCAAATGCCATTGTATGTTGAATGGTAGAGCAAGTCAGGTGGTTTCATTCAAGTCTGTTCTTTGCTGGAATTCTATTTGCATCCAGAATGGGTTTTAATATACTCTTGCAAGTAGTTTTTTCTCCCTAGAAGTGTTTCATGTTTTCTCTGTTGCGTAAACAAGCTCTGCTATACACACTAGTCATATTCCATGACTACCAGAGTATATTAATATTCCAATTCCATTAGAAGTCTAACTTCTAATGTTAAATTTAATTTTCTAATTTTGTTGGGCTTTTTTTCCCAGTTCCAACTGAATACTCTTATGACTGCATGTCCAAAATGTCTTCTAAAATCTGAATTATATAAGGCATATAAAATAAAGATGGTAGTTAAAGATTTAAAAGCTTATGTGTGTGGAAAGATAATGAAATGCCTTGTAGATCTAAGTGCTTTTTTCTTTACTACACTCATATAGTACAAGTCTTTTAAAGAAAAAACCAAGTATATTACATCGTTTCTCTTTTCTAAACTATGTAAACCTTTATGTTGTTACTAGATTTGAAATATAAAAAAGATAGAAAAAAGAAGAAGAGAATAACAAATATTATTTCGTTTGATGAAGAGGAAGATGAGCAAAATTTGGGGGATGTCACAAAGACTCTGATTACAGGAGAAAGTTCAGAGGAGAGTGTAGACAGATCATCAGTTTTTGCATTATCCTCATCTGAAAGCACTCTTGGAAAAAATTTGAATGGGCCGGAAAGCAACCATTCGTGGAAGAGCAACTCAATATTCATGAATGGACAGTATGAATACCAGAAACTAGATGTGAAGAGCATTGATGATGAAGATGCAGATGAGGATGAGCTATATGGAAAAAAGTTAGGATATAAAGGCCCAGAAGGTGAAACTGAAGCCTCTGAAAAGTAAGTAATATTGTAGGAGCCAATTGTGCATTTCCCATGCTTCACACACATGCCTTTTTTTTTTTTTCCTTTTCCATTGTTTAAACCATTTGGGCTGCTGTGGTGATGGTACTTTCCTTCTAAGTTCCAATGGAAACGCAATATTTCAAGTTTTCAGACTTACTTGACTTGAAATTCTCAGTTGTTGAAATTGTTGTGTGATACAGCCAGGCTATAATTCTGGCCTATTTGAAATTTCTTTATTCTTAGTTTGGTATCAACTCTGTTTTGGCTTCACAGTAAAACCGCATATTTTAAACACAGTAAGCCTGTTAGTATCAGAGTGGGTAGTTAAACAAGATACGACAGAACTGAGAGAAATATAATAATTTTAGATACTAAAATGCCCTCTTTATTTCTGTCTCAGAAGTCCCTGTGGACAAAAAGAGGCAAGCACTGCTCGTCTCCTCTGTGTTGGAATGGTCTGAGCTTTAATGTATTTTTGTACGTCTGAACCAAGAAATTGGCAGGCAGACTGAAATAAAGATTTTTCTTGCAGTGATGTATCTGAAAGAATTAAAAACATTGTGAACATGAATACTGACTGTGTGAATAGATTGCTTTGTTTGTTTGTTTTAAATCTAGGCCTCATGAAATAGGAACATGCAATTCTCAGGTATGCAGTTGGACTCCTCTGCAGGTCCTGAATGATGACTCGGATGTTCTCTTTCCTGTCAGTGCCATTGGCTCTTACTCCCAGACAGGTAGGTATTTTAATTTAGTGAATTCCAGCAAACTTTGTAACAGAATTTCTAGCATGAGACAGTGGTAAGAAATAATCGCCTTGTAAGGACATGAGATATTGCACAACTGGGATGGGAGGTTCAATTAAAATATATTCAAGATATGAATCAGTCTTCTCCATTTGAGTAGATACTTAGTTGCAGAGGATTTATGAATATCAGAATAAACCAGAATTTTGTTGGGATTAAGCTGTGGTTTTTTGTGGTATTTTATTAATGTTTAGGATGGTTGAATAGAAAGTATCCTTTTTCTAGATACCACTTAGCTGAAAGAAGCTGCAAGTGTGTTTGAGAATTTGAATTCAAACTAATCTTGATAGATTGGAGAAAGTATCAAATATGGGATACAGTTCAGTGGAAGCTGTTATCTGTTTATATACGGGATGAGGAATGATTGGCTAGGAAATACTTCTTTGGAAAAGGATATGAGAATCATAGCATCACAGAATGGTTTGAGTTGGAAGGGTTTTTCAAAGATCATCTAGTTCCAACCCACTGCTGTGGCCAGGGACACCCTCCACTAGATAAGATTCATGAAAGCCCTACCCAACCTGGCCTTGAACGCTTCCAGGGATGGGGCATCCACATCTTCCCTGGAAAACCTGTTCCAGTGCCTCCCCACCTTCACTGTAAAATAAATTTCTTCTTTATGTCCAATCTAAATCTCCCCTCTTTCAATTTCAAACTGTTGCCCCTTCTCCTGTCACTGCAGACCATGGTAAAGAGTCTCCCTCCATCTTTCTTACAAGCCCTCTTTATATATTTAAAGGCCACAATAAGGTCTCCCCAGAGCCTTCTCTTCTCCAGGCTGAACAACTCCAACTCTCTCAGCCTGTCCTTGTTGGAGAGGTGCTCCAGCCTCTGACCATTTTTGTGGCCCTCCTCTGGCCCCACTCAAATGGGTCCATACCTTTCTTGTGCTGTGGACCCCAGAGCTGGATACAGTACTCAAGGTGGAGTCTCATGAAAATGAAATAGAGGAGAAGAATCACTTCCTTCAACCTGCTTGCCATGCTTTGTTTTTTGCAGCCCAGGATAAGATTGGCTTTCTGGGCTGCAAGCACCAGTTGTTGGCTCATTATCTAATTTTTCATCTACTGGTATCCTCAAGTGATTTTCTGCAGGAGACCCACTACAGTGGGTCACAAGCTGATAGTGCACTAGCAGTGCCGTGCTTCTGCAGTAAAAGCACGCTTCATACGTGCGTAAATGAGAGTGCTATTTGTCAGTTTGTGCTCAGTTGGCTCTGATGTGGCCTCAGCTTCAGTATCGTATGCAATCTGGGGTACTGCACTTCAAGAAAGATGTGGACCATTTGGAGAAGATCTTGAGACAAGCAATGAAATTGGTCAGAGGTATGGAAAGGAAGACCTGGTGCTTTTCCAGTATCTGTATTGGTACCAAAAAGAAACAAAAATGTTCTACCACCCCCCGCCCACCCCACTGTGAGTTAATACTTTGCCAGGTGTTTATAAAAGATTGCTTTTATAAAACTTCGGGTATGTATTCTCATGCCAGTGACCACTTAAAAACTTCACAGTGGCATTCAAATAATATTTTAACTGTAAAATATTTAATATTTTTTTGCATAAACATTCTATGTGCCAAGAGTTTAAATGGACCAGTAATTGAAGGCCAAAGAAAAGATGTAATGCAGTTTTCTAAGTTCAGTGATAAAAATGATGTGAATTGTAAAATAATGCTGTAGTGCCCTCTGCTGTGTTTTAAGATACGTACCTCGGAAGAAATGCCAGTCATTCCAAAAAATAGAAAATACATTTTCTTTTTTTTTTTTTCCTTGTGCTCCCACATTTTTCAATTTATGAAGTAATGGATTTAGAAAACATTATGTAGTTTGTGGCATAGTGTTCTCTTAAATTTTATAGAGAAACCGTTAGAAAAGCTCCATGGGTTTATAAGTGTTTGCTGACTGCAACAAATTGAAATCTGGAATACAAGTAAACGTTCCTGTTTATGGGAAGGAGATGAGGAATGGGAGCTTGTAGTTGAGCTGTGGAGTTAGTAGCCCGTCAGACATCGCAAGGCATCAGGGGCTAGGGCTAGGGGTTTGTAACTGAAATCAGAAGTCAAGAAACCGAGGCAAGACTTAGTACTGGAGACAGATGGCCAGAGAGGGCAACAGTAAGTGTAACAGGGACTTTATTAAGGAGATACCAAAGACCCTTGTTTCATCTTGCTTCCAATGCTCAGGCTACTTGAAATAATCAACAGCAGGTCCATGCAAATCCCTTCTAGCACAATATACGGGTATTTTCAGTTCTCCTTCTGCCCCTCTTCGTGGTAAACCCTGTGGTCCAGCATGCAAGGCAGAATGATATGATGTTGGGCTGGTGCAAGGGATCTTCATCGCTTACAGGAAACAGCAACACAGATTCTGCTGTCTGATTTCTGACTTCAACTTTCCATGCTGTCACTGGGCCCTTCTGAGCAGTCCTGAACTGACAGGAGAGTGCAGGTAGTCTTCATGAAAAGGCCCATTATGCAACCCAAATCTCAACCAGTTAGGGAGAGTGATAACCATGGGTACAGTCACCCTCTCCCCAGCCATAAGGACAATTTGATGAGATTGAAAGCTGCCTTAGGCAGTTGTTTGCTTGATTTTTGAAGTTACACTTTTGCTAGATGAATACCGGAAGGAACATGGGTTAGCTTTTTCTGTGGGCAGTTCAGCCCAGTAACCAGCAAGCTCATTATTATTATGACAATATTTTTGCTAAAATATGCTTTATGAGCTCTTGTGAAATATATAGTTTAACCCAATATTTTGGTTTATGGGTCTTAATACAGACAAATAACAAGACATATATATTTGAAATAGATTACAACATAATCTATAGTGTTGTATGTTAGTATCAGTGTTTTCAGTTTTAGCTGCTGCTTCATGGGTGTGTCAGGGCATACCTTATCTCCGTGTTCCTGGAGATGAGGAAGCCTGAGTCCAAATTCATTTGCTTGGAACAAAAATGGAGTATGCATTTTACGAATTGAGCTTCAGTAAACTCTGCAGGTTAAGAAATGAACTATCACCTCTGTAGTCATTCTGACATAATCTAATTCCCATTAACATTTTTTCTAGAATTCCTGCTTTTTAAAATCTGTGCTATTTTACCTTATGATTTTAGGATTGTTTTAGGGCAACATTGTAACCCTTACATAGTGAGATTCAGAAAACGTAAATAAAATGTGATTTTTGTTTCTTTCCACCTGAGTGACCTTAATGACAGGCCCAGTGAAATGTGTATTTTGATCTTAACAGTTGAGGATATTATTAAAAATCATATATATTATTAAAAAGCATACTATCCATGCTTTTAAAAAAAATACCTCATCTGTCCGATTCCTGGTGTTTGGTACATAGGCATAAGGAGCCTGAGAAAAGCCACGGTGCTCATTGGGAATGCATGGGACTGGTGTCTTTGAAAGGTTTCACATACTGGGGACTAGCCACAAATTCTTTTCCTGCAAGTCACCAGCACATTATAATGAGTATCAGGTGCCAGGTGGTACTTAAAGTCCTGGGATTTGCAAAAATAACTTCATTAAGAAGTCTTTCCACAGCCTTGCAACACTGTTATCAATGTAAAATGTACATCTATATGTTATAATTTGGGAATTGTGCAATACTGGTTTCTTTTCTAAACTGGTGGCTGTGTTCCTAAGGGACTTTACAATACTTCTAGCATTAAGGGTGATTGTGCAGAAGCCAGCCTTGGAGAAAGAATTTTAAGTGTTTAAAAGCTTTACTAAAAGATGAGCCTTTCTACTTACAAATGTAACTGCCATCCTTCTGGTTTTAATTTTCTTTTTTAAGTACTGTTAACTGAAGAAAGCTAATGCTTGTGCATTTGACTTTAGATAATTTGGAGAATGGAGAGGGGCATGAACATGAACTCATTCCAAGCAGATCTGATCTTCCTTACAGGTACATGTCAAGTATGTTTTTCTTAAAAGAAAAAAATCTTCACCCTGTAGCTGCCAATTTATTATTGTTACCTAATGCATAGCTACTCAGTACTGGAAACCAAACTGTTCATCATGGTACTTCTGCCGCTGTTTGGAAGGACAGATGCAAAAGCCTGTGCTTCCCTTTTTGCATGGTTTCATATATTGAACTTCTCCTAATTTTCCTGAAGAAGTTATATAGTCATGTCAAATAACAGTCAGACTTAGCCTCCTGGTTTTGAAAATAGGTTTTATGTTGTTTCTTATTTTTACTGTATTCTGCATGGCCTGTTTGAATAATTTGAATATTTGAATAATTTGAATATAATATTTCATTTGAATAGTCAATTTGTGTCTATTCTTAAATGAGACTCACAACAGAGTAATGAAAGAATAACTAAACATAAGTTGATTGAATATGGGTGAATACGATGACAATTCTAGTTTCTGGAATGTTTTTTTTTTCTTAAGTTTTGAATTCAGGATATTGTTTTCATTTATTGATGATACTGTACTTTTATGACTAGAGTGGAAGTCAGTCCTCCAGCTCAAGTGAATACTTTAAGCAGTATGTTGCCTTCAGCCACTGTGCCAGAATCCATGACAATTAGTAAGTACTTCCTTGATGTATTTAGATGGTGGAATTAACTGTGAAAGTCCTATAACTCTTAATTTCTATTTTTATTTCAGTAAGATCTGTTTAGAGAGGCATATAGCACTTCAGTTCTGATATGCTGGCCACATTAGAAACGATGGCTCTGACATGATTTTTGAATTAGCAATCATAGAATCACGGAATGATTTGGATTGGAAGGGACTTACCATGGGCATCAACATCTTCTACTAGACCAGGTTGCTCAAAGCCTCATCCAGCCTGGCCTTGAACACTTCCAACCTGTCCCAGTGCCTCCCCACCCTCTCCGGGAAGAACTTCTTCCTGATATCCAATCTAAACCTCCCCACTTTCAATTTAAACCCATTACCCCTTGTCCTGTCACTACAGACCCTTGTAAAAAGTCCCCCCCAGCTTCCCTGTAGCCCCTTCAGGCACTGGAAGGGGCTGTAAGGTCTCCCCGGAGCCTTCTCTTCTCCAGGCTGACCAAGCCCAACTCTCTCAGTCTGTCCCCATGGCTGAGTTAGATCCCAGGTTATGGTTCATTGCAACTGGTATGACATCAGCTTCTCTTTCCACAGAAAAGCTGATATCATCCTTACACTAGGTGTGGCTTCAGTAGTTAAATGAACGATAATGATTTAATTTGATTAACATATTTAAATTTCTGCACACTCTGAGAACACTGATGGTTGTTTCTGATGTGATCTTACTTATTTTGCCTGCTTTCATTAATTCTTAGTCAGAAAAAAACCTGGAACTCTTTCTGTGTACACTTGATCTGTGGTTTTGATATGGAATTCTGCTCCAAACATAAATATGGCCTTTTGGAAACAAAAAATTTTGTTAAGATTAAGGTGGAGGACAGTTACACTTTCAGTGTTGTTCAGAGTTGAGCCAGACAGGACGAAATAGCCTTAGCTGTAGAAAGAGAGTAGTAGAAGTACCTGCAGTTTGTTTACCCCATCTTTAATCTTTTCCTTTGCATAAACTTGTGGAACAAAGAGGTAGTTCTTAAGCTGACTGGCTGTCTAACCTTGTAAGCCAGCAAGGTTCTATTTTCCTCACTGTGCTGAAAATTTTGTGACTGAACTGGTGGTTATGGCTTTGTTCCTAAAATTCTCGAGTGTGTGTTCTGAGATTTGGGAAGTTAGAAGGAAAGCAGCCAAGAGCTTTTTCTGAAATTGGTTTATGAAGTCATATAAATGAATGAAAGCTGAAGATGCTCTAATGTCTCTTTCAAATGACACCTGTGTCAGTGTATGTTAAAGGAGGTAGACCATGCATTGTTACTGTGGCATAGGTCTGCTGATGGAGCTTTACAGGCTGAAAAATCCTTTCTTATAAAGTGGGAAACTACTTTGAGACTTTTAAGTGGCATAATTGAAGGTGTAGGAGGCGTTACTGTTGATAGTTTCTGTGATGCTTTGATCACTGGGTATTCTCTGCTCATGTTATTATTACAGTATCTTCTTTTTTTTTCCCTCAGTAATTTTAATGGGAAACTTTCTGATTTTATTGTATTATATTGATTTTATTGTTTCCTAGGTGTGTTATGTACCAGCAGGGGCCGCAATTGGTCTCCTTCAATTGCTCAGTTAGTTCCTATGTCTAGTTCAGACAGCTATTAAATATAATGTAAATCTTGAGATTTCAGTTCTTGATAGTTAGCAATTTGTAAATGAAATGAGCCATGAGATCAACAGCAGCATACACGCTATCATTAGTTTCCCATTTCGGAGAAGGTTTTGGTGGAAGGGAAGGGGGGAAGCATATGAAAACAATCTATGAAGCCAGTAGAACACTTAATAAATAATCTAATTATTGTAATCAATATTCAGCTGACTCTGCATATAAGTTAGAACCTTGATAATAGGTGATCCCAGATGCATTCAAAAAAAATGCTTTTTTTCAAGTTTGTTGTGATTAGTTGTAGATTCTCCCTACAAAAAGAATTCAATGCTATGACAAAGCCAGACACTGAAGCACTTTCTCTGTTGCAATTAGCAGAAGAATTATTAAATGCTGAGGCTCGTAGCTTGGTTGCATAGCAACTAATTCTAACACATAAGACAAGAAAAATGGTATGCGGTAGTGTAGTGAGAAAAGCTGCGAGGTCTCCAGGGACTGTATTTTTGTGCTTCTCACTTCTGAAGACAAAGCCTGAAATGATTTTTTTTTTTAAATCTATTCTTTTCCTGCTTCCTTTCCAATTTACTAATATAGCACTAACCTTTTCTCCGTTCTTTTGATATGCAGGCTGGCAAACTATGTTATGAGAAGTTGTAATTTAAAATTTCTGCCATTCTGAATGATTTTCCTGAATTTGTGTCCCACGCATTTGTAAGGTGTAGGTCAACTTAGCAGCAGATACATCTCAAAAAAATACTAATACCCTTCAAGAGAAATCCTAATCCATAGAGTTAGAATTTCAATGTGTATATTAGACATCGTTTGAAAACTTGCCCTACTTTGCAGATATGTCTTACAAGTAATTTTATAAAGATTTAAGTTTGTCAGAAGTCCTGTTTTTATGTGGCAGTTCCGTTATGTCATTTTTCCATTTTTAAAAAATGTATTTATCATGTCATATTTGAATCACATACAACTTTATGCCTGCTGGAGTTATTGTCATTGGAAGATTACATTTTCAGCATTGTTTTACACCAGAAAAATCTGTCCTATCGGCACAAGTCTCACCATCTTGTTTTTGCAGTGCAAAAAAAGGCAGTTCCAAAACTTTCATTTTAGAAGGATGATACTTGTGTCCTTCTTTACAAGGTTATTTGATTATAGTGCTATTTTTAGTAAATAATTGGGAACTTAGTTTTTCCAGTATGTTTTTCCTCGTCTTTAAAGTTGGGCTTGACCACAAAGGTTAGCAAAGGTTGTAGCATTGTACATTATTGCGCATTTTTTCATATATTCTTGAGAAAGCCCCCAGTTTTTCATGGTCACTGAGGATGTTCACTGAATAATCAAAGCTACATATTAGATTTTTATCCTGGCTGCATAAGTAAATAAGGTGTATGTTTTTGTACTTTCTCTGTCCTCTAAATAGCTTCTGACCTGTTGTGTAACTTGGCTGCCACCGGTCACTGACGGGTACTGAATTTTTGTGACTTCTCTGAAGGCACAGCTGTGGGAGGAGGGTGTATAAATTTCATCACTGAGAAAAAAGCTGCAGTTCATCTTACGGGCTTTTTTTTTTGGTCAGGACTCTTCTGTACACTAGAAAGCTAACACTGTATTGTCTAATTTGTTTCCTACTAAACTTTACCCTATTAGTAGTGATGCATCAGGATAATATTTACAAGATTTCAGAACACTAAATAAGGCCTTAATAGCCAGTGTTCACGCAGACAGTTTAGGGAACATGTCTGTAAAGGTCAGACTTCTGATTTAAGATGTAACTTAAATGTTACTGGAAGATGTAACTTCCAGTCTGCACTAAGTTTTGTTTGTCTCTGAAAATATCTGTGTAAATTTGCACTCAGGGAAATAAAATTAAAAACCAAATCATTCCTGTAGACGCTTCCCAGCCCACCCTGATATTCTATCTGCAGGATTGCAGAGGAGTGCTGCATGACCTTGTGTACCCTGAGAGATGATTTCACTTACAGCTCATTCTTCATAACAGGTGATTGCAAATCATACTTATCCAATCCTTGGCTAAACAGCAGAAGAGTTGTGAAACTTATGACTTTTTCTGGAGGTTGCTGGGAAATTGAAAGGTGTTTCGTAAAGCATGGCACGTTTTTATATATTTTGTGCTCTGAATGGGACCTTATAAAAGCTTTATAGAAGCGAGATTTTGCATGTAGTATGCAAGTGAATTAAAAATGTTTTAGAGCAAGTATTTGCTTTATGAGTAATCATGCACTACAGATCACTTTCAACAATAAAAGATACTTTTTTGTCTTTTAAAAAGTGAGGTTTAACATGAATAATTTAATGATCACATTCCTTGATTTTTATGCTGTCTTTTCTTACTGATAAAGACCTGATATGGAATTATTTTTTTGCACATAGAAATCCTTTCTTAACAAGTTCACTAGTTATCTTATTATATCTGTTTAATTTATAATAGCTTCACTGTTTAAATGTTAATAAATTAACACACATTTAAACAGACTGAGTATCCATACAGGGTATTATTGTAGAGTCACTCCAGTGTAAGTGTAAAGCCAGCCTAATAATTTGTCTGAGTAGAAATGGCTTTAATTTATTCAGAGTCAGAGAAATAATAGCTACTAAGTCAGGTTATGCATTATCATATTTTAATGACACTGTTGAAATATTTAAAATGCCATTGGCTTGATGCTTTCTTGAGGAGGATTCTGAATTCAACTTCATAATTAAAGATCTTAATTTTGTTATAGAGTGTTGCTGTACTGAAATCTTACAAGGGTTTTGCTTGTCTTGTACACTTGTACGAAGCTTGAGCACTTACTGTATTGTTCTATTTTCCTCATCCTTAGCACAATTTTTTTATTTCATAGATATACTGATGGATTGCTGTCCATTTTCACAACACTACATATATTTTTTTTTTCAGGACTGTTACAACCCACCGATTTTCCACTGCCAAAAAACCCCCACCAACAAATGACAAAATAACCCAACCAAAAAGCCTCAAAACACCAGCCTTTCATGTCTGCCCTCAAAGTGGAAGTGTCTCATCATGACCAAAAGAATACTAATAATGTGGCATTTTGTGATCACCCAAATTTGATATTTTATAGCTAAATATAATACTTAAATCTTAGCATGTAGGGTTTGAACATCATCCATTCCCCTCTCTGTAATGCTAGTCAATAGATGCTATTATAGACCATCTTTTGAAAAGT
The DNA here is from genome assembly GCF_000690775.1 of Eurypyga helias. Lineage (NCBI taxonomy): Eukaryota > Metazoa > Chordata > Aves > Eurypygiformes > Eurypygidae > Eurypyga > Eurypyga helias. The sequence goes on along the minus strand of NW_010227530.1, from coordinate 72,013 downwards.
AGTCATGGAAATAATGGAGCACAGCTTATTTTATCATATATAATCTTTCCATTTGAAGTTTTTCTATAATTGCTACATAAATTTCGGTGGTTACCTGGTCATTTCAATGCAATACGAACTTCACTCTTGTCAAAAAGGGTATTCTACCTTCCATTCCTCATCCTTATTGATTAAAAAGGTATTCTGTTCTGTCGGCTGCTTTCTGCTGTGTCTCTTGTGCCAGCAACAGTATTAAACTCAACAATAAGGTCACTTGGCAACCTCTTGTCTGAAAAGTAGCCCGGCAGGAAAAAAGAAGGCGGCAAATTGGAGGCGAATCAGTTCCTGCCAGGACACTGTGTGTATGAACACCAGGGCCAGAGTGTGGGAGGCGGTAGCAGTGATGGGTCAGGCAAGCTGTAATGGCCTTTGCTGAAAGCGCAGCCTTAGGAAGACTGATTAAAGTAGCCATGTAATCACAGTTTTGGTTTTGAATATGAGTAATATTATCAAGGGAGAAAGGAGAAGTCTCCAGAATTTTTTTAGCGTGTGTTAATATTTAGTACCCACAGATCTAACTTTTGGCTTTTCCACGAGATTTGGATTGTGTTGTTGTTGTTGTTGGTAGCTGTATAGAGAACACCTATAAAGATGCTAAGTTACTATAAAAAATGATTATTCTTTCTGTACTGAATTAATGGAGTGCAAAATCCCTCTAATGACCTACAGAAATGTTGCTTGCTAATGACAATTAGTTCTCAAGCTGTAATGTGGAATGGGTAGAAAAATAGTCATCTACTTTCTTCATGAGCAGAGAAGCAGAAATATTTTAGAAAAAATCTAACATGAAGAGATCGGATTGGCTGATTTCAGGTTATATGAGAATCCCACTGAATCCTGCAAGGGGGGATTTACCAGCAGATTACCAATGCCAGACTGGAATTGTGGTGTCCACACTGACTGGTACATTTGATCGACATAGTAAAAACTGTCATGTTCTGTCCACTGCTGGAGTATGGCAGATTTAATCTGTTCCACAGGACAATGTAAAGATATTTTTGAACTGACAAAATTATCTGTAGCTATAGAAGACATTAAGAAAGGTGTGGGTAAATCAGTGAACAGAATGTAAAGGGGAAAGAAGTTGTCTAATGGCTTTGCTTACTTAAAGAAATTAAGTAATACCAGTTCTGTTACCATGTTTTCAGTAAAAGCACAAAAAAAGTTGCTGACATCTGCTTTGAATACTTGTTGAACAGAATTGGCTGATTTATATATAAACATAGAAACATTTCATTTAACCATTGGGAGGGATGTTTTAATATAATTGTATCTCTGCAGAAACTTCCATAAAGTTGTTGATTCCATACATGAAATTATAACTGAATTTAAAAAAAAAAAAAAAATCTAGCTTAAGATGTATCCATCATGATGTTTGCTAGAAACCATTCAAATCTTTGAAGACCTGTTGTGTTTCATGTATTCATGCAAGATCTGGAAGTGAGAGTCTGTTTTAGTCCAGATAATTAAGTCCTAATATTTTTCTGTAAATGTAGAGTGAATAGTTATATGGTAAAACCTTTATAATAGCAGAAGGACTCCAGGTGAAGCAGCATGTTGAGCTGACACTTTTTCCTAAGGTATTTGGTATTCTGGTGTCACTGTTAAACCTAACCCTAAAGAAGTCTTTAAAAACTCTAAAAATGTCATAATTAAAAAAAAAAATCTTGGTTTAATGACAGAAAGTATTTTTTTAAGGTATGTATAAGAAATTAAAAGGTTTTTATAGGAAATTACAAGATTAAGAAATCCGATAATCTTTAAGACAGTCTTTAAGACTGAGCTTTTAAAGAAGTGCCATGAAGGAGCAATAACATTATCTCTACTCTGGTCTCACTGAAATAGCTGTATTTCCTGTGTCAGAATTTATAGCAAGGAAAATAAGCCATTGAAAGATGTCAAACAAGTAACAGTATATGCCATTAATATGCACGTAGTGAAAAGGAGTGTTGTCCCTCACATCTGTGAATAAAACAAAAGAGCTGCAGCCACAGGTAAACTTGTAAACATTTGAATTAAAGCCAGATGTAGGCTAATTTGATTTGATCAGTGCATCTGATAATGTGGTAAATAATAACATTTTTGAAAGATTGCTCAAATTAGTGAGATTATGAGTGTTCTTATGTGCTTTGCTGAATAGCAAATGACGGTGGCATCATCTTAAGTTTGTTGGTGAATTAGTGCCACTACATACGTGAGTTTTATACACAGAGAAATCAGTCTTTTTTGTCCCTTCTCTTCAGATGAACTTCGTCAAGCTATTGTGGCGATGATGAATAGAAAGGATGAACTGGAAGAACAGAATAGGTAGGGTTTTCTTTTTCTAGTCAAGAGACACTATAATTTAAGAAAATCTGTTCTCTAATGTGAGCTCTCCTTTGTGTAAAGCTATGCTTAATCTTTGTGTACTGTTTTTGATGTATATATTTTTCTGTGAATGGTAAGCTTAATAGTTCAGTATTCAACTGTTGATACTGAAAAGTAACATTTGCAGGTCACCTTTTTCCTTTGAATTTAAATCACATAGAAGTCTCTATCTCGGGAGCTTTTGCCAGTTGTAGTTTTTTCAAACCCAAAATTTATAGGCAAAATATTCTTCAGATCTCTTAAGATAGCTTTCCACATGAATGAAAGTTTGTCCTTGTACAAATATTCAGAAGATTTCCTTTTTTCCCCTTCCTGTGCAGAAGTGATACAGGATGGCTAACAATGTTACACTCAAAGTGTTTGTCATTTGTGAGTGTCTTTATGTTCACTTGGGGCAAAATGATGATGTAAATGTAAGAATAATAACTTGCTTATTAAAAAGACTATCAAACCTACTTTGTATTTATTTAGTCTATTGGAACACAGCATTAGATGAATAAAAATACAAAGGTATTCAAGACATATTGCTGTTATGTTGTAGTAGGGCTATTTTGTTAATTTACATTTTTCTTTAGAAATATATATATTTTTTTAAATGTTGAGTTTATCAAGTGATGCTATTTTCCTGCCTCTTATTCTTGCCACTCTCATAATTGGAAGTTATTGCCCCATTTAGCTTTGTGCATTTTGGCAGAAGGATCCAATGCTTCGGGTTTTACCATTATGCATCACACTGCCCTTTGCTCTCTCATCAGAGCTTTTATACAAAGGTCTATGGCAGTGCTTTTGGAGACAAGAACCCTACTGGTCTCCTGCTCTTGCTAGTAATTATATTGCTTATTGATTATTCCTGAGATGTATGGACTTGCAGTGATGTACTGAAACCAGATTATAAACTGTTTTCTGGAATAAATTCTCTCTGCATGGTGGTGCGGTAGACACCATAATAAGCTATGCGTTGGGCATGTTGATGAGATGGTAAGACACTTTAATAGGAAGCACAACTGTTCTGGTTGCGTCCTTTTTCTTTGTAGCTTTTCATACCTTTGTATAATCAAATTAGGTGAATGTATTACATTGAATAATGAAATTTTAGGATGACATTAATGGTATAATTCAACCAACCTACTCTGTGAATCGTAGAGTATCCTCTAATTACTAGGTAGTGTTTGCAGTGTTCTAACAGAGGCTGCTGCCTTCTTCCAGATCTCTGAGAAATCTGCTTGATGGAGAGATGGAGCATTCTGCAGCGCTAAGGCAGGAAATGGACAACTGGAGAAGGAAAGCAGCAGAACAGGAAGAGCGACACGCCATGAAAGTCCAAGCCTTGGCACGGTAAGAAGTGCTGAAAGTGTCATAAAATGTAACAGCAGTGGAACAAGGGAATAAAAAATTCCACATAGAAGAAAAAATCGTTTTCAAGTATTTTAATTTTCAGATGATCATAAGGACTAAAACTCCCATGGACTTTAGTTGAATTTCAGCTGAAAAAAACCTTTGGAAGATTTTCTGACAACTTTAGTGGGCTTATGGTTTTTGTTTGGTTAAGTGTTAACAGTATGTGAGACTTTAAAATATTAGTAAAACCACCGTTACAGCTCCAGAGGAAAGAATATTAGTGAGCTGAACTTCTTCTAATAGTAAGAAATATAAACCATGAAAATACTGACAGTTAGATGAGACTAGATAGAAAAGGGTACATGTATGTGTAAGGTAAGTGTAAGAAGACTTTTCTCCATGTGTCTATTTTGTCTAGTTCTAACTACCCTCCTTTTTTTTAATTCATTTTTATTTTACATGATATTTGGGTCATTCCTGGTATAGCTGTCAGCCCAATCTGGAACAAATCACAATGTCACAGTCATGTTGTTTTCCATTGTATTTGACATATGGGATTCTTAATGTTGTTAACGTACCTAGCACTGTCTGTAAACAGTATTTTCCAAACCTCAGAGCTGATACAGCTTCTAAATGTGAGGGGGTGGAGAGGGGGAAAAGAAACGCTTTGTCATTTTTCATTGTGAACAGACTGACATTGCTGTCCTAGAATAATGAAATGATTATTCTAGTAGTGGAAATGGCTACTTTGGTGCTTGTGTAAAACATAAAGGTTTTTGTTGTTGTGGGTGGTTTTTTTTTTTTTTCTGTTTGTTTTTTCCAAAAATACACAAGCTAGATTGTTGGGATTCTAGCACTCAGTCAAGGAGCCAGTGAGGACTTGTTGTGGAGACCATTTCATTTTAGTATTACTCCACAGTATTCCCTCTGGTAGATGTCTTACGTGGTTCCACACTGAGATTAGTATGGGCACCCTCTCCTCCCAGCAAGTTCTTTAAGTTGGTCAAAACTGTGCTGAGTGGTCGTAGACTCAGTTATACTGAGTAAGAATATTTGTGTTTATTGCTTTCAGTTATATAGAATATGTCAGTGTCAGCTGCTGCAAACACAGATAGCCTTCTGTATGTACCCTTGCCTATGTAAACAGTAAAGAATGGATTTTCCAACCCCTTCAGTGACATTTCCATCTGATCTGTCTTCCTTCTATCTGATTATTTAAGCATGACTTTGTTTTCCTTGGGCTGATTTTTTTTTCTTGTCTTGTTGTCAAGTTTTCATGGCCGACCACTGTATCAACCACTCTATCATAAGCAACAGTTGTTGACAGACAGTATCGACAGTACCAATTTCTGAAGTGCAACTGCTTCCTCTCAGCTCTAGGAAGGTCATCTGGAACAGGTTGCTCGGGACCATTTTTAAGCATGACTTTGTTTTCCTTGGGCTGATTTTTTTTTCTTGTCTTGTTGTCAAGTTTTCATGGCCGACCACTGTATCAACCACTCTATCATAAGCAACAGTTGTTGACAGACAGTATCGACAGTACCAATTTCTGAAGTGCAACTGCTTCCTCTCAGCTCTAGGAAGGTCATCTGGAACAGGTTGCTCGGGACCATTTCCAGTCAGGTTTTGAATATCTCCATTGACGGAGACTCCATAAACCCTCTGGGCAAA
>NW_010227530.1:0-66584 GCF_000690775.1 Eurypyga helias | reverse complement strand
TCCTAATGCCGTGCAAGATGCTGTTGGCTTTCTTTGCCACAGAGGGTGCATTGCTGACTCCTGCTCAGCTTGCTGCCCACCCGGACTCCCACATCATTCTCTGTAGAGCTGTTTTCCAGTCCCCAGCAAGTACAGTTGCCTAGGGATATTCCTTCCCAGATGCAGGACTTTGCATTTCCCCTTTGTTGAACTTCAAAGGTTTCATCTGAGTACAATTGTCCAGGCTGTCCAGGTCCCTTTGAATGGCAGAACAACCACCTGGGGTAGCAGCTGCTCCCCAGTTTTGTGTTGCCTGTGAACTTGCTGAAGGTGCACTCTGTCCCAGCACCTGGGTCATTAATGAAGCTGTTCAACAACATTGGCCCTGGAAGTGACTTCCCTCCAGCTTGACTTTGTGCCACAGCTATGCAGAAAGAAAAGAAGTTTAACACTCCCCTTGTCTAAATATGTATTAGGTTAAGAAAGACTTCTGAAGGTAAAAGCTACTGTAGTAGTGTGATTTTGCTTCTTATGAATCTAAATACGCTGTCGAGTAAGCTGTGATGCCTAGGATCTTGGGGATGATTCGCATGTGTAGTAAACAACAAGCCTATCCTAAATGTTAAATATGATTAGTAATCTGTGCCTTTTCATGGAGGGAAAGTGTTTGTTTTCTACATGCGCCCGCAGAGTGATTATTGTCAGTTGTGAAGTACCACAGCTTAGATTTCTCTAAGCTTTATATTGCAGAGCAGAACTAGTATCTGAAAATGATAAATATAAAGCTTGCTTTTTTTTCTTAAAAAAAAAAAAGTATTTAGAATGTTACTAATTGTTCTTTTGATGACACATCAAACTGAACTACTCATTTTGAGGGAGGGAGAGATATGCCTAAGTGGGTTTGACATTCATATGATGTAGGGCAATTGAGACAATGCAAATACTTCATCATTTAATATTCACGTCTCGGGTTATAGGAATTGTATCACTTCCCCCACAGTTTTAGAATTTGCAGTGACATACGGGTGAATCAGATATTTGTCATGCACATACCTTTTTAAAGAATAGATAAGAGGCTTTTATAGCAAGATCTGAAGAGATTCTTACTGAGACTAACTTGTTATTTTTCTTAGACTAACTTCTTATTTTTAAATAAGTTTATTTAATTTCTCTTAATGCTTTGGAGGCTGGTTGTGTTGTGTTGATTGTTCTTCTGCAAGTCAGTTTACCTTGTCACATGATAAAAGCTGTTGTGAGCTGCTTAGGTACAACAAATTTTTGTGTCGCCAGTTATTCTGGGCTTTGGGTACATTTCTTTAATGATTCATTGCAACTCCTTTTCTAGCACATAAGAAACTTTGCATATAGTTATTTTGGAATGTAATTTTTTCTTCTAAAGCTTTTGTTGGTTCACTTTACCTTGTAGGTGATGCTGCTGCAATTAAGTAGTGAATTTTTTTCAATAAATAATATTTTAAACCAGGAATTTGGGAAAGCTGAATAATTTGAAGAATTTGAAATTAAGTACGTTTGGGAAATGCTGTGTAAGTGCTGAACGATTGTGCTCGTTTCAGTCAGGAAAGAGTTAATTTTCTTCATAGTGGGTCATTTGAAGCTCTGTCTCTGGATTTACGCTCAGAATAGTACTGATAAGGTGTCTTTTTAGCTCATGCTGGGGAGTGCTGGTACCAAATTCAAGGTATTTTCAGCTTATGATACTGCAGCTGCGTTCCCAACTTTCTCACTGCAAGACAGGGACACACACAGAGGTCAGACAGCTAACCCACACTGATCGAAGGGGTATTTTATTTCACAGCGCATCATGCTCAGTCCATAAGCAGGGAGGGGGCGAGGGGAGGTGTGGGGGCATAACTCTTTTGCTCCTTAACTCTTACTGGCTCCTTTGCTGGTTCCTTAGCTCCTTTGTTAGCTCCTTTGCTAACTCCTTTGCTTGCTCGTTCATTAGTAAGTTGGTGGCTCAGTTGGCTTTCCCAGTTGTGCTGTCTGTCGCTTGTGGGGCTCACTCAGACTCTGCTGCGATTGCTATCAAGCTCTCCGGCTCTTGCTACTTGAGACCTGGCTGTGTATTGGTCAGCGGGTGGTGAGCAATTTCATAATAAGTAATATTTTCTATCACTTTAATTACCTAGTAGTAGTATAGTTAATATTAGTATCACTATAATATTAATTTATATTCAGTTATTAAATAGTTCTTATCTCAATTTTATAAGCTTCCTTGTCTTTTCCTCTGATTCTCCTCCACTGGAGGACAGGGGGAGGTGTGTGAGCAGCTGCATGGTATTTTCTTGCTGGCTGAGGTTAAACCATGATAATAATACACTAGATGAAAGAGAAGAAACTAAGTTACAGATATTTCGTAATAGTGAAATCTCACAGTTTACCCTGAAAACAATTGATCACATGACTAGAGTAGAAAAATTTCCTTAATGGTAATATTGTGAACATCTTAAGGCAAAGAAAATTATTCTGTAACAAACTCTCTATTGTAATTGGATGAGCAAATATGCTTCTGATCATGAGAGCTAATGTTTGTGCTTCTCAAACTCTTGCAAAGAATTTGACATAAATATCTTTGTGAAGGCTTTGAGAACACAAATTTCAGTGATGAATCAGGTACTGCTGAATTGATTATATCTGCAAAATTGATTTATTCAGCTGGTCTCCTAGAGAAAATGATAGCTTACTTGGAGAAATTTTCCTGAGTTTCCTAAGTTCTTGTTGAAAAATGGAAAAATTCATAGGGCATTTTAGTTTCAAGTAGTGGTAATCTCGTTCTTCTGCATGAAGTATTTGAATAGCTCTTTCGTAACAGTTATGATGTTGTTTCAAAAGGAGCAGTCTCAGCATTCAACCTATTTCCTGGTTTTCTTTTTTTTTTCTTGTCAATGAGCCATTCTCAAATTGCATAAACATATTGCACCAGTGGCTTCTTGGCAATGCTAAAGTTTTTTAATTGAGATTCTCTTTTTTTATATGGAATACTATTACTATTTGTGAGACAAAGAAATTTATTGAAGTTGACTGTGAAATTGGATAATCTCAGATTGCATATTCTTCGACTATATTCAGAAATGTTGGAGGAAAGCATTTCACAAAGGACAGCCTTTGTAGCAAGAAAAGCAGCTAGAAAGAGAAGATGGTAATGCACTGCCTAGGGAAAGGGGGGATGAAAATTCGACTATACTTTATCTTACACTTTTGTGTACATTGTGTTTACTGTACCTTCTGTAACCAAATCTGCCTCCTTCTATCTAGTATCTCTATTATTTAAGACACATTGCTTTGGGATTTGGCATTTTATATTAATCTGTTTCACAACACTTCGTTCAGACCCATAGTGCTTCAGTGATGGGTGAAATGATGCGTTGTGCATCTTGAAATGATTGTATCACTTACCTTAAGCAGCTTCTTAGAGGGAGGAAAAAATATCTCTTGTCCCTGCCTGTGAAAACTAATTTGAATATTCCCATATTCAGTGACTTTTTTTCCTGCTTTGTTAGTTGGTGAAATGTCACAAGTTACGAAAACATTTTATAAGAAGTGGGATATGTTATTTCATAAGATAAACAACTACCTCATATTTCTTATCCACAAAGCCATTTTTTGCTTCTTCAGATGTGATATCAATGCTAAGATGCCCTTTCATAACTTAGATTTGAACACAGTCTGTGTTGTCAAGCTATAATAGAGAACAGTTTTGTTTATCATGCATATGGTGTTTGTCGTTCATGACAAGCAGTTAAGTTTATCACATTATTCCTCATTACAGTTCTTTTCAGAGCTTGCTTTTATACTATAATCTCATGATATTGTCTATATTTCCAGTTCTGTGAGTAGTTTTCATTTTTCTTATTTCATTTAGGGTATATATAATTACAATTAATTGTGATTTTGTACCTCCTAGTAGTGGGATCATGGGATAATTCAGGTTGGAAGGCATCTCTGGAAGTCATCTAGCCCAACCTCTGTATATAGATTCTACATATTCATTCTCAGTATTCATCCAATTTTTTATTATATGGAAATTTGGTATAGAATCACAGAATGGTTTGGGTTGGAAGGGACCTTAAAGACCATCCAGTTCCAACCCCCCTGCCATGGGCAGGGACACTTTCCACTAGACCAGGTTGCTCCAAGCCTCATCCAGCCTGGCCTTGGACACTTCCAGGGGTGGGGCATCCACAGCTTCTCTGGGCAACCTGTCCCAGTGCCTCCCCACCCTCTCCGGGAAGAACTTCCTGATACCTGATCTAAACCTCCCCACTTTCAATTTAAACCCATTACCCCTTGTCGTGTCACTACAGGCCCTTGTAAAAATCCCCCCCCAGCTTCCTTGTAGCCCCTTCAGGTACTGGAAGGTGCTATAAGGTCTCCCCGGAGCCTTCTCTTCTCCAGGCTGAACACCCCAACTCTTTCAGCCTGACCCCATGGCAGAGGTGCTCCAGCTCTCGGAGCATCTTTGTGGCCTCCTCTGGACTCGCTCCAACTGGTCTATATCCTTCTGATGTTGAGGGCTCCAGAACAGAGGGGCAGAATCCCCTCCTTCGCCCTGCTGGCTGTGCTTCTCCTGATACAGCCCAGGGTATGATTGGCTTTCTGGGCTGCCAGCATACTGGTACTTCTTTATTGTTTTAGAAAACACTAAGTTTTTATCAAGACATAGACATCTGTTTGATTTTTTTTTTTTTTTTTCCCTTCCCCCCAAACCTGAATTTGGAAGTAAGACATGTTTTAGGAGTAAGGTCCACAGAAAGCCCTTGTTAGTATGTGGTATTTGTGCCCGGAACTTAGTTACAGTATTCTTCAGGCCACTATACTTGAGGTAAATGAGAAACTACTCTTTTTCAAATTCTTTTCTTACCATGCTTATTTTACAGAAGGCTTAGAGAAATTTTTGTATCTTCTTCAAAAACAGTTGTGTGGTGTAGTTTTTCGTGGTGTATTTTTTTCTTTCCTTTTTTCCTTCTGTTATGGTATAGCAAAATAGGTCCTATCTGGCCTTTTCCTCTGCAACAAAAATTATAATGTAAGCATCTATTGTTCTTTAACCTTATAATAAAATTTTGGGAAGTCAGCTTTTATAAAACACTTGCTTACTGGTATTCATTTGTATAAAGAGTCAGAAAACTTATTTTGAGGCACATAAGATGCATCTAATTTGACTTGGATAGTAGACCTTAACTGCGCTTGGTGTATGTATACATGCTCCAGTAAGCGTTGCTGCCTGTCACGGAAACTTTGTGAAAATGACTGGAAAACAACCAAGCTCCTTCAACTCCCCTTGTCTCACCCCATGCTGAAGGGATGCTGTCACACAAGGAAGGTGGGGGATATTTCACCCACGGGGCCTTGGTCCTTCTCCAAGAATACAGCAGAAGTCCCAGCAGGGGAGCAGCTCCACTGCTGCGTTCTATATGGATAGCATCTCTCTTCCATGCTGTCCTCCCCTTAAAGTGAGAACATGCTGCTTGTTAGCCTGTTACATTCATCCTCTCAATATGAGGGTTCTTAGGGAACAGTTGCTACTTTTCCTGTCAGGAATTAACTTGTTGGTGAGGATATTCACTTAGCAGCAATATTGCATGCTATCTTTTCATACATTATATACATAAAAGTCAGGTACCTGTTTCCCGAAATGTGAACTTGTTTTATGCTGCTAAAAAATTATTACCATTTTTACTATAGTTCTGATTTTCTTTTAGGCAGGGTTTTCTTAAATGCAATTTTTAAATAATCAATTTGAGATGAAGTGTCATTATTTTTGCTTCAAAATTAGGCAGGGAATTGAAGGTATTTGACAACTTATATTTATAGTGAGATTGATCATTCCTTGTCATTCCAGGTATCTTTCCAACCAAAAATAATAAATAAGCAAGTTTGTTGTTGCTAAGGTGGTCTGTGGCTGAGATTTTGGAGATAAATCTGCTCTGTCAAAAACTACCTTTGTATGCAGGAAATGCATATGGTTTTCTCTTTCTGTGGAAGACATACAGCTTCAAAGATGTTCTGCTAATCTTTTTTTTTTATGGGTACCCAAATAATAATAAACCATAAAGAGACCTGGGGAGGACTTCAATTCTGGTTTCATAGGATGCTTTAAATGCACTTTTTGTGTGATTGGATTTCAAATTAGAGTATTTTTTCAATGTAGCTCTTAATGTGCAGTTTTCTAGTTTTGTAATCAAACAACCAAAGAAAAGTATGTCTTGTTCCACGTGAGTAATCACCCATGGTACAAGGCTTAATCAGCAACACACACTAGACCTCTGCCATTTGAACAAAAAGAGTAATTTGTAGGAATGCTAGATTGTAATTTTCTATGATTGACCTGATACAGGATAAAATGACTTATTATCACTCTGTCTTTCAGCTACTTATTAACATGGGAGAAGTGATCAGGCAGGGAAATTTATTATAATTTTGGTTTCAGAGTTGGGTGTGCTTTTAGTGCCATAGTTGTCTGTTTTCCCATGTATTTCAGCCTGATTTTTTTTTTTTAAATTTCTTATTTCCTCTACCCCTTTCAGCTTGCACTTACAGTCTTGTTACTTATTCTTCAACACAGAATGTGAAATCGTTTGGAGCACTTCAAAAGATGCTGAAAACATTGTGTTTATCACTAGTCTCTTAACAGGCTAACAGTTTTGCTTCAAGTTAGATGGGAAAGTTTGGAGAAGTTGCAGAAGCAAAGCTGGACTTTCACATAGAAGTATTTAACATCCTTAATAATAGGTAGTACTGTGTGTCAGCTGGGCAAGAACTTCTGCAAATCTGACCCTTAATTCCTATATAGGAGATTCTCTGCCCATAAAATACTTGCTATGAGTATCTTATGTAATACTTCTTGAAGCCATTAAAGACGTTTTAGTGAGTGCTTGCTAAATTTTTTTCCTTGCTCCGATATAGAGCTATATAAATTCATACATATCAGGATGGGCCCTCTTTGGAGTCTAGTTAAGCAGTAGTAATGAGGGACAGTTGTCAAGAATTAGAAGTGGTAAGATGATTAAGAGGCATATTAGAAAATTGTGACTGGGCTGTAGTATCCTGCTTTGAATTTCAGTCATGTATCAAAAAACTGTAAGTGAATTCAAGTCTTTCTGAAGTTCATCTGTACCATATAAATTTTAAGTCGATAGGCACAATAGTAAAAAATGGATTTTTTTTTTTTTTAATTGGGTGCTGTTTCAGTGCAGACAGAAGGCACTGACTGATTCAGTTGTCAAATGTAGAAGATGGTGTATTTCATGGCAATCCTTAAAATTCAGTGCATTGTAATCGTATACAGTTATTGCCATGCAGACGTATTTACACTTGTGGTGAGAACTCTCTCTGTCCAGCTGTGATATGATTTTTTTTTTTCCTGAATGAATTATTTAGATTTGTTTAAATATACTATATGGAATTAAGCTATGTTTCTGGCTTTTAAAATTTTTTATTTTTCCTTAATCTCAATATCAGTGTTCATCTCTGGTGGAAAAACGGACTTGTTCTAGTCTAGGAAACAAAAAAATATCATAAAAGGCATAAAATCATCAAAATTTCATAACTGGCCATCAATAGTTTCTTCTCAATTATTTTGCAACCTTCTGCTAAAGGACTGAATAAAATTGAGGTTACATAGTTCAGAAAACTTACCTGAAATACATATATATGGAATATGAATATAGTACCAGTCTAGGGTTTTTATATATAAATAATGGCTTTGCTCACAACAGCAGCTTATTTTTGTGTGTGTGTGTATATTAAATGTATTCAGATTATTATAATAGTATAAGGCAATGATATAATATTATAATGTTAATGTTATATATACACAATATATATAAAATACATATGTATAAAAATGTACACAAGTATATTCACAGCATATTAGATATTTTAACTATATAATAATATGTTATACTGTAACATATTATTATATTATAATATTGCAATATATTCAGGGGAGGGGAACCTCAGTTTTTATGTAACTTCTCTTCCCTCTAACCAGTTGCGGGTTTGTTGTGTGTAATATTATGTGTGGCGCCTGTAGCACCTATGTGCTTCTACCGTGATATTTTCTTAGAGTAGTAAAATTTGTCTGAATTAATTTTCTTGCAACATATTTTAGTTATGTTTCTTCTGTGTAAATGCTTCTGTCATACTTAATTGTCTGTTTAAGCCCATTCAGTTAACTGAATTTTCAGACATGTGATTTGTCAGCTTTGTTTAAAATTCAGTTGGTTAGAATCCTTTCTATTTCTCCCCCAAATATAAACTAAGGTGCTTGCTGTTCAGTGGAGCTATGATGGTGCCTGTTTTGAATACTTGTACTTTCCAGAGAAAAATGAGACAGGCACAGATGTTGAAATATAACAGTCAAAGGGATTAACTTAATTTCTTCTCTTAAGGTTTTCATTTAGGAGTGGTGTGTGGAAAACTTTTATCTTGGATACTGTTGCTGAGGTGCTGGCATTTTCTTATCATAATGAAGTCTGTTTCTATAGCTGAATGATTTGCTTGATACTAAATACTTGGACAACTAGTAAAATGGTTATCTAATTTCATACTGGACATCCTGAATTTCCTTTAGTATGCCATCCTTATTTTTTTTTAATTGACTGTTGATTTAGACTGTCATTTTCTGACATCAATGTAGGGCAGTATAGAAAACCTAAATGAAACAGTTAATGAAAAGATTTCAGTTATGAGATAATCTGTTTCACTGATATGTTTATGTGGCTCTGGAAAACTACTTTTCCTGGTACTCTGCTGTTGGTGTGTTACTTAATGTGTAAGTCATTATTTTTTTTTCTTTCCTTTGACACAACTTAGATAAATCTTATTATTACTGATAGTATGTTTGTTTCCATTGAAAGGGGCTTTCCTTTAGTTTGAGAAAACAGTAATATTCATTTATTCTCTTATTTTTATCAACAGAGAAAATGAGGTGCTAAAAGTGCAGCTTAAGAAGTATGTAGGAGCTGTCCAGATGCTCAGAAGAGAAGGTCAAGCAGTGGAAGGTAAGGATAAAATGAAGGGGAAAAAGAAAATCCATGCACAGGGGGTGTTTTTCTGTAAACGCCATTGAGGAGGCATTTACTAACCATAGGTATAGTAACCAAATGGGGGAAGTGACTCCTGGACTTGTATAAAAACTGACAATGGAAGAATAATGAGGTGACAGTCCTGTCTCTGGTTCACAAGAATCTGCTTCCTCCCCCACCTCCACTATTGATCCTGAAATGGATCTCTGTAGATAACCAACCACCCAGTCCTGTGCAAACCCTGGTCTGTAACCAGCACTTCAGCCAAACAATCCTTGTGTGGCTGGGGTCAAGGTTCATGCTTCCACATGCCACCCAGCACGACATCAGCCCTCTCCCTGTTGGAAAATATCAGCATCTGATGGTAGTTCAGTTTCTGTGAGAACTGTCCCTGATGCATCTCTGACTGGGCTATTTGCTGTTGTGTGTGAATGGTTTTGTGATGCAGATTGGTAGGAAACAAAAAGAATGTTATGTGATGGAATACTCCGAAATTGCTGCTGAGTAGAAACCATCAACAAGTCTTTGCTTTCCTTGCTGAGTCTTCCCCAGAACAAATGAAATCATTTATGTGAAAGTAGGGTTAGCAAGGGATAAATACAAGTCCTATTCATCTCTTCCAACCATAGCAGAGTAGTATCTCCCAACAGTGAAAATAATGTAATTGCTATCTTTTCCTTTCGAGAAAAATACCAATGAAGAATTTTGTACTTATTTTTACAGGGCGTTCTCTGGTAGATGAGGTGGAATTTTCTGGAAAGTTTATTATTGAAAAAAAAGCTGTCAGATGAAAATTTAATTTTAAAAATAATCTGTGAATTAATGTGATATTGGAACATAAGAATAATTATTTTGAGGAGAGAAGGTTTAGTATCTCTAGATTGCACTGTTAGTGTTGTTTAGGAGATCAGTATTTGTAGACTGTTGGAAATAGACTCTGAATTAAGACCAGAAATTTCACTTTTTTAGCTAAGTTTCTTTGACTTTAATAAACAGATTTTATATCTGAAAGATAATGAGTTGTCAGCAGTGTTACCTGTTTTTCTTCAGTGGTTAGTGGTGATAGAAGTGTCCATGGCAGGATGAATGGGAGGCTTGATTCTGAATCATCGTTTGGTGGGATCTGTATTTCCATTGACTGCAGAAGGTGGTTTGAGACATGAGGTGGCTTTTCAGAAATCGGCACCATCTGGGGTTTTTTTTTTTTTTTAATTGTCAATATTGTGGTTATGTAAGTGGCTGTGTGAATGAATACTGCATTAATTCTGCTCCTACGGGCTAGTCACGATGCTTATCTGTAGTTTAAAAGCTCCATTCATCCTTAAAAGGATTTTTGTTAGTGAGAACACATGTTTTTACTTCCGACTTTTCTGGAGTGTAGTGAATCATATTAAGAATTATTCACGAAAACCATCGTTTAAGTTTCTTATAATAGCAGAAATTATCCTTCATTAGATACTGACATTTTCCATGATGAGTGTAATTATAGGAAAAGAAAAAAAAATATTCCTAGGCTAGCTATATTCTACTAGGTTAAAATTAAGCAAATTAGTGAGTGATAAGAACAGAAACTGAGTAGGATGGTCAGATTTTATAGATGAAAAGGTGAATGGAACAGTACCAACATTTCTGAAAATGAATACATATATGTTTTATGTTCAAAGGATATTTAATCATTCCGCAATAATTTTCTGTACTATTTATCATTAGTGACCAGAATAAATTTCAGCTACATGCACTATTTGTAATAATATTTCATATATTCTAACTTGACACATTGTACTTTTATAAAACCAAGTATTTTTTTTCCTCTTTGCTGCCATTAGAGATTTATGTGAAATTTTTAGGAGTACTGGGACCTCTGACTCAGAAAAAGCAATTAAGCATGTAAATAATCCCTGCAAACCTGTATGTTTAGATACATTTCAAAAAAGGAGAGTGAAACAAAAGAATTGCACCCATGATTTATGTACATGGCTTGCAGTATCCCATCATAGGCATTCATATTTTTCAGATGTGAACCTTCGTAATTAAGAATACTTACATTATTAAATAGAGCTATTTGTACTTTTCAGTACATATGTCATTGTATAACTTAGGGCAAATTGCTGAATTTCCTTTGTGGTGTAACTTAAAGTGGCCGTAACAACTTGTTTTAGGTAATTTTGTTCTTAATTAGCTTATAGGCTTAAAAGCATTACAGACTATATTTACAAGACCTGTTTTATTACTGTGTTCTGAGGTTGTGACAATTTTGTGAAGAAAATAGGATGAAACTACTGTTTCCTCTGCTTATGTAGTTTTAAATTAAAATTCTTGGGGTTTTTTATATATTAATTTACACACTCAAAGGTTAAGGTTCTTGACTTCTGTCCAACCTGCCATGTAAACAGGGACAGAGTTCTGATCTGTTCAAACCTGGAAGACTCCCAGCTGTGCTCTTCTGCTGTAACAGGAAATTTTCTTCATCAAGGAGGCATAAGCTGTTGCATCCAACTAATTTCACTGCTGCCCTGTGTTGTATTAATGACTAATTTCAATGACTGATCTTCTTCCAAGTGGTATTGTTGGGCCAAGGCCAACTGTATGAGGTTCAACAAGGCCACGTGCTGGGTCCTGCGCTTGGGCCACAACCACCCCCTGCAACGCTGCAGGCTTGGGGAAGAGTGGCTGGAAACCTGCCCAGTGGAAAAGGACCTGGGGGTGTTGGTCAGGAGCTGGCTGAATATGAGCCAGCAGTGTGCCCAGGTGGCCAAGAAGGCCAATAGTTTGTATAAGCAATAGTGTGGCCAGCAGGACTAGGGCAGTGATTGTCTCCCTCTACTCAGCACTGGTGAGGCTGCACCTTGAATACTGTATCCGGTTTTGGGCTCCTCACTCCAAGAAACATATTGAGGTGCTGCAGCATGTCCAGAGAAGGGCAGTGGAGCTGGTGAAGAGTCTGGAGCACAAGTCCTGTGAGGAGCAGCTGAGGGAACTGGGGCTTTTTTAGCCTAGGAAAAAGGACACTCAGGGGAGGCCTTATGACTACCTGAAAGGAGGTTGTGGTGAGGTGGGTACTGTTTTTTTCTCTCAAGTGACAAGTGATAGGACAAGAGGAAACAGCCTCAAGTTGCTCCAGGGAAGGTTTAGATTGGATAACAAAAAATTTCTTCACCAAAAGGGTTGTCAAGTGTTGGTACAGGCTACCCAGGGAAGTGGTGGAGTCACCAGCCCTGGAGATACTAAAGAGATTTTGTTGTTGTTTTGCTTAGGGACAAGGCTTAGTGGGGGACTTGGCAGTGCAAGGTTAATGGTTGGACTCGATCTTAAGGTCTTTTCCAACCTAAATGATTCTGTGACTCTAAACCAAGTTTTAAATGTATTGTAGATTTTAGAACACTGCTTATTTAGACTTTCTGTGAAACTATTTTGAAAGTGTCAAAATAAATTGAGCTTCTGTTGTTACTTTTGTGTCTATAAATAGAGAAGCATCTACACATTTGCTACAATAATCAGATCGGATGATATTGAATATGGCTTTTAAATGGTTTCCTAAAATAATAAATGAGACTCAGGCTAAAACTTTGCCTTGTGGTGACTTTTAAAAAAAAATAAAAAAAACCCCACTCAGCAAATGTAATTATAAATAAATCCTCCCAAGAATCCCAACTCTGTCAAGTTCCAGAATATCATACCAGCTCTCAAAATGAGGGATCACTGCTGTAGATGGAGCAGTTTGATATTGGTATTTAAATATTTAATAAATGAGCACCCTGATTTCTCAGGAGTTGAATGTGTACCATTTTCAAACTTTCTTAGGTACAATAATATTACATGTATGAAAATACTGATCTTAGAAGTTTCTGTCTGAAGAACTTCAGTCAAGATTTACAAGAATTAGCTCTTAAAATAGCTTTCAAAATTCATTTAAAATAATAATAAACTTCTAATTATTCTTCCTTGAAACAAAAATCAGTTCCCAGACTCAAGGGTGTTCAGTTAGATGAGTTACGGTGTCTTCTGTCTACCTTACAGTGGTTGTATACATAGTTTAGATTTTGAAAAATGGTGAAAGCATTTGTTTAAAGGTCTGTGTTATTTGGGCTTATTTACTTTATGTGTGTTAACTTGGTTTTTTTGAAATTCATGTTCTGTGAGGAGAAGGCGAATTGGACTTCATGTAACTTGGAGGAGACTTACTTAGAATAGACCTTAATATGATCACCAAATGCATAAATGATGGTGAAGAACAAGAATAGAATAAACTGTGTTTTTCTTTCACTGTAGATAAGAAAAGAAGTAATGAACTTAAATGGCAGGTGAAGGAAGTTTGATAAGCTATCATGAAAACCTTTCTGAGAAGTATACTTAAGTTTAAATAGCTTGTGCAGGGAAGCATGAAATCTCCATTATTGGAGTTTTCTAGGAATAAATTAGACAATTAAGTGTCAGGAATGGAATAACTGCAGCTGATTCTACTTTATACAAAAACCTGAAATACTCAAAGTATGGAATGTCAATTCTCAACTCTGTTTTCTGTAATTTCTATGCTATGTCAGTAGCCTGTGGAAGTAATATGAAGTGATATTTTGGAAGAGAAGTCAGAAAAAAAAGACTCAGAAGCATAGCCTTAGTTTTCAAAAACTTTGGGTGGAAATTAATATACGTAGGTAGTAACTGCAAATAGCTGTTATCACACAAGAGCCAAATGCTTTTAGGTTGCATTTTTTCCTGTTTAGAATACATGTCTAAATATTGCTCACAAGAAAGCTGCCTGCAGCATTTGTGTTTTAGTTCTTGTAATACTCTTTAGTATTACATCCTCTTTTGATACTTTGATACTCTTTGGTAACTGTTTCTTTTAGAGCGATTACTTCTAAACAGGTTGTCTTAGATGTTTATGTAATTTAACGTTTTAATTTGAGGTATCTCTTTGTTTTAGTTCTGCCAAACATTTGGAGCACTGATGGTGAATTTACTGTTCCAGAGCAAAAGCAAGTAGAAAACAGCGAGGAACTAGCCAGCTCTTATGAAAGAAAATTGATTGAGGTAAAGTTTGTACTGCACAGATTTTATGGATTCGTAATTAGCAGTAATAGTTGAAGCTGTTTGCTTAGTTTCTTTGCTTAGTTGTTATTTTTTCCCCATTAGTGTAAAAGAAAAGTTTTATGTTTGCTTTAAAAAGAAAAAAATGAAAGATTTAATTTTCATGCATCTGCAGTTAAAATACAAATTTGTTCATTCAACTTCAAAGCATATTTAAAGCAATTCAGATAATTAAAAGCACTTTTCCTAACAAGCGTACACATTTATACTTTGATATTAAAATGAAGGTTTTAAGTTCCTTGATGTTACAACTGCTGAGGGGGGAAGTTGAAAGCATCATAGACAATAGGTTTCAGTTATTGTATGAGTTACCTTAGAGAATTACAGACATTGCTGTTTTGTCAGTTGAGTTTCAAATGAGGACATACTGTAATCTCTAGCTTCTTCTGTGCTTTCATACTGTTTTCTGATAGCCAAACTGTGTTTCATTTCTGTATTGCCTTACCGTGTAGCTTACTGAATAGTCCAGTATGGAAGTGGATGATGGAAGCTACTAGTTCTGTTGATTTGGCCATGTTAGAAAAAGTTCTTAATGGAAGATTCACTTCTAAAACTAATGTAAAATTCATTTAAGGGGGAAAAAAAAAAAAAAAGGAAAGAAAGATTAGGGATTCATCCTAAATTTAAATACGAATGATTTTCCAGACAAAAGTAATGAAATTTAATATCTAACACCCATATCTTCTATTAAATATTAAATGAACATTTTTATAAAAAGTAAAACAATTCCCTATGTCTTTCTCTTACCCAAAATACTCTGAAATTGGATACTCACATTAACTGATTAGGACGAAGATGACTAAAAATGCAGGTCATGCATCAAAGAGATTAATACAGTTCTTCTAAAACATTCATACTTGGTTATCCTTTTCTCATAGGACCATGTGAAACTAATTCTCTCCCTAATGCATACCTTTGGTTGAGTTCTTCTGCCTCCTTTCCTCTGTTCTGTACCTATCAAAAGAATATCTTAATTAAGAACACAGGTAAAAATCTCTTTCAGCTTTAAAAGCACCCTCCTTAGTTCTACTAAATTTGTTCTGCATGTTCAGGACATCATTGTTAACGTTTCTGAGTTTGTGGAGGACAGTGTTAGCAGTAGCACAGATGACCCAGCACTGGATGTAACTGCTAGAACACCTTTTCCAAACTGCAGCCAGAGGATGAAGCCTGCATCCAAGTCTCACTCACTAGTCTGTAACAGTATCTTCACGTACTCAAATTAGGATGTAACCCCTGTAACAATCCATGTGTATTTACCTAAATTCATTACTCCTTTTTCTCTCCATGTAGGAAAGATGTGAAGTCTTAATTTCAAGGGTTAGCCTGCACTGTGTTTCAAACTGAGGCCTAGGGTAGAAACCACTCTTGAATGCTGCAGTGGTAGTTCCATTCAGCTAGAACTGGGTCTGAAAAATCTTCAGACATAAGCAGTTTTAGTAACTGTTATTTTGTGCCTAGTGGACTATTTCAACTGAGGAGAAAGATTCTGTTGAATTTCTTGGTAGCTGATCAGGACACTGAATTCTTCCCACAGAGAAATGACTTGATCTCAAGAGTAATTAGAGATATTGTTTTGTTTTGTTTTTCCACTGTAAATAATAATATATTGAAGAAATTTTCAATTTCTTACCGTATTTGTAATAAACTTTGGATTTATCAAGCTTCTTTAATTATGGTTTGTGAATCGCTTGATTTAACCAAGTGGATAAAGAAAAGTTGCAACTAAAAATTCTGAAGGAGTAAAGAAACTTAACCTTTTTCCTGTATGTTATTTCTCTAACAGGGTTGGAGAAATTTTGGTAAAAATTCTGCTTAATATTTAATGGTATATTTCCTTAGATATAGTAGTGAAACATCTATCTAGTTAGCACAATTTCTTCTAACCTTCAATTTGCAGCTCATGGGACATTGGTAGATCTTTGGATACGTCTAGCAATTCCTTTATGTCTTCCCATGTCATACGCTTTGGGATTAGAGTACTATTTCGTTTTAGAAGAGAAAGTAGGTTGATTTATACAACTCTCAGGCAATGAAGTGTGTTTAAAATCATGGTAAGATATGTTTTGGGCCACTGCTGTGCATTGTTAGCATATGTTTGCTATATGTAAGGTAAAAATACGTTTCATTTGCTTTATCCTGCTTATGTAAGGCTTGTCAGACACCAGTTTTCCTGTTTTACAGACTGAGGGCAGAGACAAAGAAAGAATTAAAAAAACCCTTTCTTTAGGAAATAAACTGAAATACAAACAGAAAGTATTTCAGAAATATCTCTTTCGTCAGTTCTGTTATTTCCTGACAGCTACTTTATTAGTGTACTTGCGTTCAGCACGAGGTTTCTTTCAGCGGGACGATGAGATCAGTGCATTGGTGGACAGTGATACTTTCGGAAATTGTTATTTTATTTTTTTATTTAAAGGCCCTAGCATACTATGCAGCCTTGTTACTCAATAGATGTTACTCGTGTATGAAGTCAGTACAGAAAATGTCTTGAATTAGTAACTTGGTCAGCCCTTTTCTGTGGAATCACAAGCCCTTCTGTAGCTTTTGTCAGTCAAACTATCACTGCAGTAGAGTGAGATGTAATTTAATCTGGGCAATGCGCTTTGGCACAAGGTTGACTTTTTTTGCGGTTCTTAAAAGAATTTGTTTTATTTCATGAGAATAGTGAAATCTGTTTTTATATAGGTGTACATTTATTTTTTAAGTAAGAATTTATGTCCAAATGAAAAAAAAACAAACAACCCACCAGAATTTGGATAAGCTGCTCATGCCCAAGGGTGCACAATGCACAGTGCAATTACCAAGTGCAGTAGTACTAGAAGTGAACTAGCAAGAACGGTTTTTTGTACAGCTCTTGCAGTGTAATATATAGTCCTTTGAATGATGTGTACAGCATGTCTTTGTTGACAGGCTAGTCTTGGCTGAGTAAGAGGAACAGTTTTCTGAGCCAAGAATGATATGCTCATGAATCACCATGTACTTAATCAGCGATTCGTTTTTTAATGTGCCCCATGGTCAGTTTTTTAAAATTTTCTTTACAAACAAACTTATTTCTGAGTCACTGCTGTTTATATTCAATTAGCAGAGAATAACTGTGCTACGTGTTAAGCTGTCTCTACAAGGAAAAGTTCTACAAGGAGGAAACAATGTGGTGTTTACAGTGATCCATGAGTGTTTTTTTATCTTACTCACTGTATTTTAGCCGTTACAGGTAACTGTTGTCAGGGCAAGATTTCAGGAAGACCTAAAATATAAAACTTGTTCCAGTCTGTGTTTTTGTTGGATCTGTGCAAGTTATGGGAGGGCAGTTAATGGCTAGTGAAAAGCCTGCTAGGTAAAAATGAGTCTGTCAACATTTTTTTTAAACAGTTAAATCAGCAAATTGATTCACACTAGATAATGTTTTTAGGCATGTGAAATTACTTTTTTTGCATCCATGATTTTTAGTATCCAATAGTATTAATTTGGTTCGAAGTCCTGTTCTCTTGGAGGCAGGCTATGAATGTTTATGAAAAGTGGTCTCCTGAGAGCTATGTGTCTGTACTTCATGTGCGTGCCAGATTACCCTCATGACTGCTGGGTGTACTTTGGAAGTATTTTGTGTTAGCTGATGAAGATCCTAGTAAAGGGATAATGAGTTGCTATTCAGAATAGCAATCTCAGCATGGCAGATGAGGTGAAACCTTCCTCCAGGTGTGAAATGGGATGTTGAAAGGATCTGGAGGAAGATAATAATGGTGGTGTTTAGAGATTTGTTTAGGTCTTTGCTGGTTAGGTGTTTCGTCTTGGGCTTTGGCTTTTGCTCTGAGGATATATGGAATGATGAAGCAGCTAGTTACATGCTAATTTTTATCCCTCTTATTAATGCTTATTACACTGATTATCCTGTGTATCTTATTTTGCTCTTACTGGCACAGGTCTTGCCAGAGTAGTGTTTTTCCTGTTCAGTGCGTTACTGCTCTTTGTATGTCAGGTTTAATCTCAGTGAACAGTGTTAGTACTGTACACAATTGACAAAGACTGTGAAATGTCGCAGGCAATGATGTGTAGCTCATCTAACATGCGCAGTTCCCAATGTATTTTGAATTGAAAGCTACAGTTTATTTTCTTCTTGTTGATTTTGATTTGACTTGTGCTTGCTTTAACTATAGTGAAGAACCAACCAAGCATAAATCCACACCACAAAACAAATTAAAAAACCCCAAACAAAACCAACCAAACCCCAGCCCTATTTTGAAATGGATCTTTCAGTCTGCACTTATAGAAAAACAAAATTATTAATATTTAGTCAGATATCTGCTCTTTTTTGAAGATGTTTGGCTTTATTTCTGTTGTGGAAAAATGTAGATTTTCTGAAAAAGGGCACCTCTCATGGGAAGAGTACATCTGTGCTTCCACGGAGAACAAAAAGAAGCAACTTCCATGTCTGTCTAGAGGTTCTTGGGAAATATGTTGTTTTGCATTCTGTGACAATTGGGGAAAAAAATGCCTCTACCTGACCAAACAATAATTAATTTAGATGTGGCTCATGCAAAAAGTTTCATGAATTTTACCTGCAGATCATATTAAAGAAAACCCCAACTGAGTCCCACTAAAACACCCTTTTAAATTTTCCCCCCCCCTTTTTTTTTTTTCGTGTTGCAAGTCCTTAAAAGTGTGTTTCTCTACTCTAAGAGCATGTCCTGGTAAAACAGATTGTATTATTCATGTGCTTAGTGAAACATTCCTTGCATGCTTTAAGTTAACAGCTTAGTCCTGTACTGTGGGACATAAAGTGGTATTCACCTTTGTCATGTCTCCGGGGACTGCTCTTAAATGTGTTCCTGCTGGACAGTATACCTGCAGTGCTGCCAGGCAGCAGGAGTAGACTTGGGTTGCCTTTTAAAAACAGGTCTTTAGAGTTCTGTTAGTGTGAAAGTCTAAATATTTGATGTTAGCCTCATTTCCCCTTTGTGATAAGGATTTGGGCTAATTGAGCACAATTTCTGACGTGACCAGGACCAAATCTGAATGATTTATTTGTTTTGAATTGGAATGAGTGGTTAAGCTAGTATGGAAAATAGTTTATCTAGAGTTACCAACATTATACCGTTCATTTATCTAGTAAAGTTGGCAATTTTGTTTGGTGCATAAATGTTTGCAATTTATGAAGCAAAACTGCTTCTAAGTGGTACCTACTACATTAGTCATAATGCAGAAGTTCATGTGGATATACATATCTTGTTTTTGCAAAATGAGCTTACTGATTCCTAACAAGTGTTTCAGGTCAAAAACGGCTGATGTTATATGAACATTTGAGATATGCATACATAGTATCATTAACTGATAACATGGAAGTCAGTGTTCTGACTTTTATCAGGAGGAACCAGAAAAGAGTCAAATTAAGAGGCTGGAAAGTTAGTTTTTCTAATGGGATTAAGTGCCACAGAAATCATTGACAAGAACGCAACCAAAAGCAGTAAGGTAAAGCTGCTTTAGTACACTATAAATGATAATAATTAAAAAAAAAAAGCTTTTGATTATTGAGACTATATTAACTGTTTAAACCTTTGCACTTCAGAAAGTGGGGAGTGAAGCTAAATGGTAACTCAGGCGTGTTGAAAGCTTCATGTATTGTGGTGTGTAAGATAAAGCATCAATATTAATCTTAAATTAGCTTACACAATCAGGCAAGCAAATAAAAATGTTTGCCTGTTGGGATTTAAATAACCACTCTGTGAAATCCTTAGCTTTTGTACTTCCTGATAGTCCTATTACAGGGGATGTTTGTTGTTTGTTCAATGTCTGTTTCTGGTTTTTAGTTTGTAATTTGCTGAGCATTTCAGAATATTTTGTAAGCTCAGAAGTACTGAGAGAGATTAGACCAGATAAATCATATATGTGCTCAGTTTAGCTCTTTTTGCTTGTAAGGCACACTGATGAATTACTGGATTTGAAGAACTCTGTCTGGTATAAAAAGAAATAGGAAAGAATACTTGAGGTTCAACACAGGTATAATTATTTTGATTTTTTATTTTTAATCAATGGTGGCAACTCCTGGCTTGTCAAATTGAAGCTGTTTTTTCTGTTTGCTTGTTTCCAGACAATACAGATTGTCTGGAACAGAGCTCTAAATGAAAAGCAAGCACTAAATTAAAGAAATTGAATTAAACTGCTTTATCTTGGGGAACTTCCCTGGGGAAGAGGGATAAGGCAGAGTGGTAATTCAAGAAAAGGAAAGCATGAAATTCATAGATACTGGTGAACTGCCTCCACAAGGGAAACGAAGAACTCTTTTTAAGAGATTTGGCAGTAGTCCCAGTTGCTGTGCTATCATTGAAGGTACTGGATTGATATTCGTCTTATTCTGCAGTGCTTTCGTAATGTTACCCCATTGCCTCTCCTATTCTGCCAGCTTTGGATGCCTGATGAGGAGGCACTTCAAGAGTTGCTGTAACCTGGAAAACCATGTTTAACAATGGTGTTGTGGTAGCCTGCTGCGCCCGCTACAGGGGACAGCCAGCCACTGCTTCTGTTTTCATCTAACCACGCCTGTTACGTCTGTAGCTTTTCTTGCTCTGTCCTGGGATTGCACATCTGGTGCTCCACCTCTGATAGTGGCCCTCATCAGTATTCCTTTTCTTTAATTCAGGAGTCATATAGGGAGGATTTACTTGGAAACTTCTAACAGTGGGGTTTTCCGAAGGAGTCTTTTCACTGGAAAATAATTCTACAAACTCTTCTTGGCTCAAATTTCATTGCTCTAAGGCTACAAGTGACATTATCAGTCCAAGACTACGCCCTTGCCAGGTCTATTATGTACTGATGGGTCATCCATCATAATTGAAACTTTAATTCTGTTTTATAATATTATGGTTCGGATAGGAGTAGCTAAAAATCTTGCTGAACACAAGTTTTAAGTTTCTCTTAGCCTTGCTCCCTGTTTCTGCTAGTTTCCCCATCACATTCTCTTGATGATAACACGTTTCTGCTACTAGTTAGACCTTTGTTTTTTTGGGAACCCTTGTCCTTTTGGAGTTTTTCCCCCCTAAGTTGTAGGCTTACACTTCACTTCTGCATAAGAAAAATTCAAGAGCTCTGTATCATCTTTAACCTTGGCTTCTACTTTTTCTTGCTGCTCTTGGCAGGGAACCAACTTCAACATAGTTTGCTCTGTAAATTGGTATACTTTGCATCCTTGTAATTCATCAGCTCTGTTCACTTTCATAAATATCCTGTATCAGCTGATGCTTTTTTGACACTTTGACTCAAAAATGGAGAGCACAGACATAGCAAGACGCCGTGTCCAAAGAGGCCACGCTTGATGCCACACTATTTACGTTTGCACAACAACTTGTGCCTCTGTGTCGTAACTGTGCTACTTGTCCTCCTTTGACCCCTCACAGATTTGCCTGGGATAAGTGGGCTTCTAGCTCCAATCCTATTAAAACTCCAAGTAAGAGTGCAGAAGATATTATTCATGAATTACTCATGGAGTTTAATGTAGTTTGTGCATTTTACATTATTCCCAATTCAGAATAGTGTGATTAGTTTGTAACTGTTGATTGCTGTGTTCATCAAAAAACTGGGAACAAATGTTAATAGTGTTTTATTAGAATCAGTTGCCATGGGTTTGATCTTCTCTGGTAAAACTAAAATTGGACATAGAGTTGTATCGTGTCCTATTAAATTCAGTTTCAAGGCATGAGTCAAAATTACTGTAACAGTGTCGGTTCTTAATAGTTGGTTCAGACTAATGCATTAGCAATGAGATGCACTACTTGGGGAGTATGGTAAAACAAAAAATATAATTAAAACTTGATATACATGTGCAAAATGACTTGTCTGGGGTTTTTTCAGTTTAGAACACAGTTATTTCCTGACGTTGTTTTTCAGGTAGCTGAAATGCATGGGGAACTGATTGAATTCAATGAGAGGCTGCACCGTGCTCTGATGGCTAAAGAAGCCCTTGTGTCCCAGATGAGACAAGAACTAATTGATTTGAGGGGGCCGGTAAGTGCTTGTTTGTTACGATGTAGAATACCATCCTGGAATAAGCTCAAAACCATTACTCATGCTAAAATAAAATTTGTATTATAAAGAAATAACAGCTAATAACACTTCTGTCAAGAATACCTTACTTGGTATTTCTGATAGTGTTTGATTCTCTTTAGCAGAATTGAATGTAAAATTGATAATTCAGACAACAGAATTGTTCTCTACCAACTGTTGTTTCACTTTGACTTTTTGTGTTAAAAGATTGAGTTAAAATTTGAAAATGAACAGGGGGAAACAGAAGGAGTCAAGATGTTCCCAGTAGTTGTCCTTCTTCTGAGGGAAGCATATTGTGATAGTTTTTATTCATATTATTACGTGGTATTGCTCCTTACTTTGTTTGCACTGGAAAAATTCCTGCCCACTTTATCATAACATTTATGTAAAGTGGCTGATGACATTTCTGTGTGCATTAGTGAAGCAGGATTATGCCTATAATTTTCAGCTATTTAGATGGAAACAGTCACATTATTGTGTTAAGAGATGACAAGTGATACATCACATGCGTATTATAGCTGTACTTTCTTACTTGGGAGATAGCGGATTGTATGTCCCCGTTCAGAGATTTTGTTTTTAACCAATATCTCCATATCCTAATCCAGTAGTTAGATACTGATATTACATTCTAATCTATTAGATACTGAGACAAAACTGATTCCTAAAACCTTTTCAGAAGTGGAAATGTTAATATATTTTTAAGGGCTAGCTAAATGCTAGTCGTTATTGGTTGCTGTTGTTCAAAATGAAACTGAGTTGGATACAGTCCAAAAAACTGTTGCATTATTCTAAGAAGTGGCTCCATTTTAATTATATTAGTAAACAGAACTCTGTACTGATAGTCTATCTGTTATTTAGTAGACTTTAATTAGAGCTTCCAAAGTTGGTAAAGTAACTGACAGAAATTGTAGGATACACATATTTGATTCCCCCTTTCACTTGTGTGAAAACATCAGCCAGGTTCTTCACATTTTGTTACTAGAATAGTGTATGATTTACAGTTTGTTATAAAAATAGCATCCACAAACTTCACTGTCTTCTTTTAATGCTGATAATCAATTTTAATGGCTGTAACGTATAAATTAATTGTTCACAATGATCTTTCCAGATTTCTAGTTATTGGGTTTCAGAACTTCTGCAAGAACCAGAGGAACATAAAAAGTGTAAGGCTTCAAGGATATGTGGAATTACGTTGATGCAATGTCTCCCTTTGTTTCACGTTACAATGAACAACACTTCAATTATCATCTCCAAATCAGTAAATAATCTGTTTCAACATAGATGTGCATGGACTGAAACTCATTAATGTCATCCTTTTTCTTATTTCCAAAGTCCACACTCTGGTTTTGAGGTTTCTATGCAAAACTTCTACTGAAGTTAATTAAAATAACTGGTTGTATCTGGTGGTAGGATTTGCCACTTCAGATACAGGCAAAGAGAGGGTGCAGGCTGTAGGCAAGATAGAAGAATGTCTGCTGTCTGGCACAAGAGCCCTGGAAAGCCAGGCTGTGTGCTGCCACTGGAGGTGGACTGGACTGTGAAGAGAGGAAAGCTGATGGCGGTAATTGAGAGAGGTTGTACTGGCCCTTCCCACCTCGTTCCTCCAAAAAGGGCAGCAGAGAGGTTCAGCACTCCATATATATGCCCTGTATATATGCCCTGGAGCTGTCTTGGCTCTGCACAGTTCTTTTTCTCTTTTCCTCTTTTCCTTTCTCTGGCAGGAATGAGTTAGTTTTTGCTGAGCCATATCCCTTTAATCTTGGGAAAGCAAAATTCAGTTTTGTGTTGTGTATTGGGAGGTCTTGAGCTGGCCTGTCAAAACATCAGGGAAGTAAATTTTCTTTAGTCCCCTTTGAAATTTTTGTTTGCTTTTCAGTAACTATATATTGCTTTAAAAGAAGCAATAGTATATATTTGTTTTTTAGCAAATATTCTGAAAAACAGTAATATGCATGCCACAAACATTATAGAGATACACTGAACCATATGTAACTAATGTACTAGCTGTCTTGGGAAGTTCACAATTATAGAGATACACTGAACCATATGTTCAGTGTAGAAGCTGTCTTGGGAAGTTCACAGCTTTTAGCTGTTTCTCTTCATCAGAACACAGTAACTATTCTGAGTTATGCGTTACAGTTTACAGTAGTTAAAGGATAGAAGATACCCTTTTATGTTTAACCAGCTTTAAAGTAAGGTAAAAAGCTAGTGCAATTTCAGTTGTAAATGCACTTTCAGTCTTGTTTTCTCACAACTGCTGCTTCTTTTGATTCTGCAGGTGTTAGTCCATCATTGCCATCTTTGAACTTTTGTAGTTTTATGTTTTGTAAGAACACGGCTAGAATACAATAATCAGGTCTTTCTCTTAATGGAATGTTGGTTGTAAAAGAAAGTGATCACTAGGTATTATATCCCTCATCTTTTCCCATAAATTGTTTATACATGCAACGAACTTTGTTGTACCATACTTTGGTTATAAAGACCTAATAATGATGCTTTTTTCCTGGATTTCCTACAACTTTCAGAATTATATGATTTTACAAAATTACAATTATTTTTTCTACTAAACTATAGCAGATTCTAACATGAAGAACTCACGAGGGTGATATATTCATAATCATGTTGTACGATTGTTTATTTTTCTTTTATCGTTTCTCATTAACAGGTTTTATTGACATTTAAAAAATTGAATGTTGAATTGGAATTTCCTTCATAGAAAGCATAATAACCAGTGTATGGGAATTATTTCTGTTTTGTAAATACAGGTCCCTGGAGATTTAAGTCAAACATCTGAAGATCAGAGTTTGTCAGATTTTGAAATGTGAGTTTCATAATACACATATTTTTCTCTTCATAGTGTCTTCATGGAAAAAAGAATAAGCAAACAGATTTGATAATTGTCTTTTCCTGTATTATTTCCAATAACTGCATTCTCAGCTATGGTGTTCTGTTGTTAGAAATTATGGAGAGCTGCACAGTCCACGCCCTTGTGTAGTTTTTAATAATGTTAAATGCAGGGAGTTTAGACTTAAGATTCTCTTGGTGCACTAGGTCTTGGTATTCTAACAAAGCACCAAAAAGTTACTGTTTTCTGCTGATTTTGGTTTGATAGATGCTAGATGCTATTCATAATGTGATGGACTTGCTAATTTTTAGAGAATAACTCCTCATCAATGCATAAATGGAAATGGTTCTCCATAATTGTGCTCTTCTGTTATTTAATGAACTTGGGTTTTTGCTGAGTTTTGGGGACCAAAATGCTGAGTTTGTTGAAATGAATAGTTTTTGTTTCATGTGTGTAATCAAATGTTGTCAAATCACACTGGGGAGGGGGGGAAATTTCAACCCCCTCAAAAAATACAAAACTCCCCCCAAATCCCCCTCCCCCCATTCCCATTAACCCACAAAGGGAATCGATTCAGTACTTTTTCAGTTATGTTAATTTTAGGGAACACTTTCAGATACATCAAGTATAAAAGGTTCAGGCAAAATTTCAGTTTTTCTGATACTCCATTTGAAATGTTAAATTGCTTTGTTGCTCACTATCTAAATCACTGTCGGTAGTTGTTTTGTAATTCTTTTAGATAAATATGATTCCCTATTTTAGTTTGTTCTCTGTCCTTCTCAGATCAAATCGTGCTCTTATTAATGTTTGGATTCCCTCAGTCTTTCTGCGTGGAAAAGCTGCTAATGCATTCCATGTTTATCAGGTAAGTGGTACATCTTAACACAGATGCTGTGTAAAACTTTCTGACTGAAATGGCACATTTAAATACTTTAAAGATCTCAATAGAATAAAAATCTCAGTACAGTAACTTCACATATATTCACCCATAGGATTGTGTTGATTATACAAATAGCATATTTTGAGGGTTGGCTTAATAGTTTCATACCGTAAAAGCATGCTAATAAGATGATTGCATTGGCCAGGGGGTACAACAATTCAATATTAATCAGTGATGCCTTCTTCAATAGGCATGTACGTATTCTAGTTCAATTTTTGGGATAACAGATGAGCAGAAATGTTGTTTGACAGCCAGATGTGGCTTACTGTAGTAGCTCACTCAAAACCATTTTGAATGGTGCAGCAGGCCATCACTTTGTGCCATAGATGTGTTCATAGTGTGTTCTGTTTCAGCTGGTCTGAATTTAGGGGTGTGCGCTCTAGCTTGCCTTGTAGTTGTAGCAGTGAAGTCCAGTGCTGTTCTTTGATTACTAGGTTCTCGGTTTCAGAACAATTAAACCCTCCTTAGATAGAATGACAGGGCAAACGTTAAACACTCCTTAATATGCTGTCCTAGGCTGTTTCTATTTCTTTATTTTTGGGTTATTAACAGCTGCAAAATTTTCCCACTTTTGTTTCAGCCACATGCATTTAGCTGTGAACAAGATTTCTGGAGCTTTTTACCATTCCTCTCACTCGGAATGATGATTTTTGTAGTATTTTGAATAATTTATGAAGTGTTGGCAGGAAAAATACAGGGAAACACCCACCTTTCAGCCAGTAAAAGACAATGAAAAATAAGACTTTATGTAATGGAAAGGAAAGCTAACAACACTGAGCAATTAGTAATTTGTTCAAAAGCATTGAATAATCAATCAAATTCAGATTCATGAGTGTTTGTGGAAACCTAACTTGTTAAGTGTGATTATTCTTGTCTTTCTGGCTGTCACATATTCCTCCACTCTGCTGTCACTGGCTACGCATTTTCAAAGCCAGACACCAGTCTGCTAATGCAGGAATTCCTAGAAGCATCAATATCCCACCCTGCCACATCTCTGTGACTCTAATGATGATGTAGTTCTGTGACCAGTAGAAGAGCTCTGGTTTCTCCTGCTTGTTTCCCAGGACGATTTCTTTTATTCTTTCCATCCTGCTGTGTAATTTCTTAGGTTTCTCTTGTTCCTGTCACCATGTACCATTTACTGGTCACATCATCTACCATTTCCTCACCAGGCTGGTCTGCCTGTTGGCAGATATCATCTTGTCCCACTCTGCCAGGTGGATTTCATCTCTCCCAGCAGTCCTTGATCCTTAAAGACAGTCCCATCATTGTCAAAGCCAAATCTGTCAGTGGTACCTGCTGTGCCAACAGGTATGGATCCACAGGATCCGCCTGCTCCTTGAGCACTTTGTCCTTGTCCCCAGTGCTGTTCAGTCACCCTTCATTTGGCAGTAATCTTCTCTGGAACTAATGTTGCTACCTGTGTGGTAGCAGAATGGTACCAGAATTTCTACATTCTCTGATTTTTTTTTTTTTGGAGTTACGTGTGCAGTACAGATTGATATGAAGGCACCCAGTGAATATCCCTTTAATTTTAAGTGCATTTCTGACAGTTCAGGCCTGGCACACATTAATGATGGTGAGGAATGACGCATACCAGTACTATCTGTACAGCATTAGGTTTGTGTCTTTTTAATGTTGCTGATATCTGCTGTTAGGGGAAAGATGGGAGAGGGGCAGTATGACCTAGTAGTTGACCTTATCTTTTCCTGATACTCAGGAAAGCTTACGTGGATGCGATGAACACAATTCCACTTTTCTTTCATATTTATGTGAAAAGTCAACATAATTTCTAATTATCAAATTGTGGGCATGAATTGTTGCAGTGGGAGACTTACTGCAAAGAAAAGCAGTGTACGATCTGTGCTGTGTAAACTGTGAATAAGAAGTAAGCTCAAAACTATGGCTTTCTCGGGTGTGTTTTCTGCTGGTCTGTTGCTCGCACAGATTTTCCTCCTCACTTGGTTGGTTAGTGGGAAGCAGAAACAAAACGATTGTTGTGACTGCTTGTGGTTGAGTGGAGGGTTGAGCTATAGACAGTTCTTTAGTAAGATATGCTGTGGTAGATGAAGGAATGGGAGGAAAACTGTCTTTGTATCCTGTTAAAGGTTCTTATGTTCAATAACAACATTACTCCTGCTTAGGGAGGCCTTCTTGTTTAAAATGAGATGCTGCCAGTTTGGAGGGCCTGAGTGGTTAAATGGCCAGAAGAAACATAAGAGGAAATGAAAGAAAAGCACCTAAGCACGTATCTGTTTGAGAAAGGGTCATGGAGAATGTGCATCTATTGCAAATAATTACATTTTTATCAACAGTTTTAATTTTGTTATTTGCCTTTTCAGTTGCATTCTCTTGGGTGAATGGGAAGAGTCCTTTTTTATTACTAAACTTGCTTTTGTATTTTGAGTTTTGTTAGTGTTGTTCCTACGAAGACATGAACCAGAAACAATTTATTTATAAAATAGTTATCTAATATGACAAATATATCCTTTTTTTAAAAAATAATAAAGTGCTTTTCATTAAGGTATATTAGAACTGGATTAAAAAAAACATCAATTCTTTGAAGAATTTAGTTTATTTTTAATTTTACGATATCAAACATAGTTACTAAACAGTTCAATGCTTTTCATTCAGTTTGACTGTACATGGCTTCATGAAAGTCTGGAAAGTGTGCAGAATTCATATATACTATAGGTGTTCTGCACATTCTTTTTCAATAGGAAAAATATTGCGATAAACTAAGCTTCCCAGTTTGTAAGAGGTTCAGGGCTTTATCCAAAATCTGCTGAAGGGAGCAGAGGGTTAGATATTACTCTGTGGTACTGTGGTTAAGGGGCTAACTACAGTAACGTGTACAAAATTTAGGCGTTTTTAATGTGCTTTTGTACCTTATTTCTATTTATCATTAGCATGGCATTTTAGAAAGTATGCTTTGCTGGTACAGAGTGGGGTTTAATAGACTTCATCCGTCACTCATCATCAATGGAAAACAAAGAACTTGTGATTGAAAGCTCAGCCTCTCGAGAGGAGGAAAAAGCAAGCAAAATATTGCTAGATTCTAAAAGACTGAAAATTGTAGCTTTAATAAAAGTCTCAAAGCTGTCTTTTTCTAAGTTCTATATGTTCACAATATATACTTAGGATGTTGGGCATCCATAGTATGCAAAATTCTCATTATTAGGTGTAATTGAGAAACATGCAAGTTCTTCTGAATGTGCTCTATTTGTTATCTGTTCACACTAGTAATTTATGGGTCACATGTAATGTGGAAAGTTAGAAGCGTCTGTCTAGACTAGACATAGAACGTCTGTGCTCAGACTCGTCTTTAATTACAGAATTTCATAGAATTCCTGTGCTGAACAGTTGCGTATTCACTCCACTTTTTCTTTTAATATTTATGAAAAAAAGCAAGCAAGAATTACATGTAGAAGTGACCCAAAACGTCTATAATTCCTACTAAACTTTGATCTTGGTACCTGCTGAGATCTTTTCTTGTGGAAGAATACATTAATGGCATTCCTACCGGGTTTTGATCTCAGTAACGGGAGTATGACAGGGAAGAGTAGCTGTCTGGCAAATAACTTTGTTTTGTGCCACTGTGCATGTTAAAAAAAGAAAATTTCGTAAACAGACATACACTCTGTAGCATAGCACTGTGAGGAAACACTTGAAGTGATTGCCACATCTCTGATCAAATATGTAGTCATTTGGTTGCTGTATATATATTCTGCATTTTATAGCTAACAGGAAAGCATTAATTTATAAAACTTCGGAATAGCCCCAATAACAGCAGTGTGCATTTATCTTGTTAAATCTCTGCCAAAACATGTGCTCCTGATTACAGGGAATTTGATTCAATATTGAAATTGTGGAAGAGGATATTTACCAGGCTACCAGTATGTAATGAACAGACAAGGACTGGGAGTGACAATTAGGATAAATGACTGAGCTCATCTCTGAGAGTCCTCTTACTCATAATAAACATTATTTTTAGTGCCTTATCATTTGTTTCTCCAGTTGCAGAAAATGCATGTGTAACTCTTTGTATGTGCTACATGAGGAATTGCTTGTAGTGTATCCCTTTAAAGAAAAGTAGCAATATTACAGAACATTGATATCATTAAGGTCATTACCAACATCTTTTGGAATTCAGATTTCTCGGTGATGACTTGAGCTTGAGATGTAAAAACTGACTCTTGGTTGTGCTGGTTAATTCTGAGAAAAAGATGTCAAACTTTGAAGAAGGCTAAAGTGTGCCAGTTGAAACAGGCAAAGTTTGAAACTTTGGGTTTGGGTAAGCATAATTTTTAGATATCCTAACTACTTATGACTGTACTTAAAGCTACCTGGAAATTAACCTTAAGATGCTTGCCTGAAAATTAGATCATATGCGTAATAGCATAGAAAATTAGATCATATGCATCTTACCTCAATAGTTTGAGGTAAGATGTTGCTGCCAAATGACGATGTTACAAAAGGACATGGAACTTGACCATTGCTTTTCCAGATGCAGTTCATTTAGATGTAGTTCTAACATGGCTTGATTTCTTCTGCATTTTCTGTTATTAGAAAGCTGAAGGCATTGTCCTCCTCTCCTCTGCTGTTATGAGCCACCTTGTTAACCTCTGGTGATTTGAAAAGCATAGAATGGTTTGGGTTAGAAGGGACCTTTAAAGACCACCTAGTTCCAACCCCCCTGCCATGGGCAGGGACACCTTCCACTAGACCAGGTTGCTCCAAGCCTCATCCAGCCTGGCCTTGGACACTTCCAGGGATGGGGCATCCACAGCTTCTCTGGGCAACCTGTCCCAGTGCCTCCCCATGCTCTCCAGGAAGAATGTCTTCCTGCTATCTGATCTAAACCTCCCCACTTTCAATTTAAACCCATTACCCCTTGTCCTGTCACTACAGGCCCTTGTAAAAAGTCCCCCCCAGCTTCCTTGTAGCCCCTTCAGGTACTGGAATATGCTATAAGGTCTCTCCAGAGCCTTCTCTTCTCCAGGCTGAACAAGTCAAATTCTTTCAGCCTGACCCCATGGCAGAGGTGCTCCAGCCCTTGGATCATCTTCATAGCCTCCTCTGGACTTGCTTTAACAGGTCCATGTCCTTCTTATGTCGTGGTGCCCAGAGCTGGATGCAGTACTCTAGGTGGGGTCTCACAAGAGCAGAGCAGAGGGGGAGAATCCCCTCCCTCGCCCTGCTGGCCACACTTCTCCTGATACAGCCCAGGATACGGTTGGCTTTCTGGGCTGCCAGTGCACACGGCCGGCTCATGTTCAACTTTTCGTCCAACTGTCCTCCTCAGGGCTGCTCTCGATCCACTCTCCACCCAGCCTGTCCTTGTGCTTGGGATTGTCTTGATTGTGTCTCTCTGGAGCAGTTCACTTGATGGTGAGAGGAAGATAGTGTGCCTGGGCAGACTTACTATGTCACATTTATTCTTGATGCACTTTAAAATTGTGGTGCCTTTTCTGTCCCTTTTTGCTCATAAATACATATTTTCTAGCAGAAAATAAACTACTGCTTACCTGTCTTGTGCCTTGGTAATGACCAGGAGAGGGTAGAAAGAATTGCAGAGCACCTTAGACTTTGGAAAAGTATGAACCTGTCAGTTCCACAGTATCTGCCATCTTTTTTTCCTGGAATTACAAATGCTTATTAAGAATTAGGGAAAATAAATCTGGGCAGCTGTGCCTCTTTGATATCAATGCCAATTTTGCTTTGGTGCTTCTTAAACCAGGAAGAGAAATGAATGACATGTTAATTTGCATATCAGGAGGATGCGACCTGGACAGAAGAATAGACTCCAGCAGGAGTTTTGTTATAGTGCTTGCTGTTTGAAAGTTTTTGTTTAATTTAATGCAGATTTGTAATGCTGTTTTGAAGGGTAGGCTTCAAATGTCATGTTCAAAGACAGAACATCTTCAATTGTTAAAAAAATCCAGATGTTATTATTCAGTGAGTAGAGAAGGTAAAGTTTCTAGTTCCAGTATACTTGTCACATAGTTTCAACCACCCGATGGTTTCTTTAATTTCTGTTATGGATTAAGGATTCTGGACAAGCTCAGAAATAAGGTTGTGGACTCTGCAAGCAAGCAATATTTTATAAAGAATCCTGTTAGTTGTAGAAATTGTAATCAGACCACTGTATTTGCAGAGTTACACGGCACTCTTGCAGTAATGTTAAACTGGCAGCATTTACTGGTTATGAATCATAAGAATTTTAAAACCGAGGTCTAGAAACATAGCCAAATTTTATGGTCAGTTTGAATGACTGCTGCTCACACTGTCCCACTGAACCCAGATTAATGGCACTCTTGCAGTAATGTTAAACTGGCAGCATTTACTGGTTATGAATCATAAGAATTTTAAAACCGAGGTCTAGAAACATAGCCAAATTTTATGGTCAGTTTGAATGACTGGGTTCAGCGGGACAGTGTGAGCAGCAGATTAATCACTGCTCACAGTTTAGCCCCATCTAATACTGCCTTAAAAATTAACGGAGCCGCAGACTTATATGGTTCAACTGTGGATGTTACAATTAGATGGTGTATAAATTTAATGAAAAAGCTATATAGAATCAGGTGTGCAGTTGTTAAGTTCAATTAAAGAATAATTTTTCACTTGTTTTCTGAAATATCACCATTTCACAATAATTGATGAACTTACAGATGGCAGTAAATAAATGGTGACTACAGTAAATAAAGACAAAAATAAACATTGTGATACAAGGCTTCTAAAAGTTAACAGATATTTAAGGCTGTGTTTTCTCTTGCACTGTGAACATCTTCTGAGGACCAAGATCCCTACAGAGAAGAGGTGGCTGTAAGTGTTGGGGAGTTAAATTTTGTCATTCCCTAGGATATCATATGGGACTTTACCTGATTAATCTCCACATACAGGTCATCAGGAATTCAAGGATGAAATAGCTGAAAACTGACTGATAAATAGCTTCTGGCTTGGGTTCCAAAAGATTTTTGAGTAGCTAATCTTGAGGTGTTTTTTAAAAGGGTTTTGGGAGGTCTAAAACCCAAGTTGTTGAAGTAATTAGGGAAAGGATAGAGAAACAGAAAACTGTCATGTATAATACCTGGTTTATCTGTGTGCGGTTCTAGTGAAAAATGAAGCTTTTTCATTTGAGTAACGTATTAGAAATTCTCAGACTGCAAAAAAGACAAGTTGAGAGGGTACTAGGATAGCAGTCTGTCAAATCATGAGAGACATGCAGAGATTTTTAACTGTTTCAGAATGCGGTTTGGAGCATCTATTGAAACTGCAGGCTTGCATTTTCAAAATGAGTGCGTGACAGTGTTTTTGTCCACAACATATTATTGGGGTGCAAGGCACGCTGTCACAGAGCTTGTGAATACTGGAAACCTACACGTGCCTAAAAAATAATTGAGCTAATTAAATTGAAAGGAAATAAATCTAGAGAAAGACATGACTTCTTTCTCAGGAAATCCCTGGATAGCAATTTTTCTGAAGATGGGCAACTTTTCTGGATAAATGTCACTGTACCTTTTGTCCATATTTAAGCATATTTCATAATTCACTGAAGAATTTTCTTCACTGTTGAAACCAGTGTGCCTTGCAGTAACAGTACAGTGGCAGAAACTTGGAGGTCATGGTGTAGCATTAACTAAACCTGAGTTACCCTTGTCTACGCTAAGAATGACTAATTTAGTCCTAAAATGGAAATAATAGGTGTGATTAGGAAATGTCTTTCCTTCCACTAGTCTTTATCTTCTGTGCATGGGAAGCTCATTCTGATGTTTTCAGAAGCACATCCTCTCTCTTTATACTTACACAGCTTTGTTTTGCCTCAGGTTTGATCTTGACTATTGTCTTGCCATTCATTAGTGCTCACACATTAGTAGTGTAATTAATTTTGCACCTGAGTAAAAAGATTACTTAAATGACCAGTTGATGTCCTTTTTATGAATCAACAAATAATAAGGATTATTTAGGCATTATTGGATGCAGTTATCTGGGCTGCAGCAGTGGCTCAAGCTAGATTGTCATAGGAATAGCTTGTAGCAGGAGCATTAGAACAATTAGTTACCCATTTTGAGTCCAAAAGAAGCTTCAGAGGTTTATTCTCTTACAGAGTTTGTGATGGCTGCTAGTAAGTGCAAACCGATTCGTTATAAGCATTAAAGGACCTAGCCATATGTGACAAACTACAATATTCTGTACAAAGTAATAGTTACGAAAGCCTAAGCCTGTGAACAGACAATATGAGGCAGCTTTGTAAAATCAGGGTGGTACTGACAAGTCTTCTCTTACAAACATCCTGTCTTCTCTAACTAGTTGCTCTCTGATGGCTGCTGTTTGTGACCTGTGCAGTTTGATGCTCATCTTTTTTGTGACTCTTTTTGTGGGGCAGATGTTACTCAGCCTACCATTAGAAAAGGATTCTTGTCTAGTGTAGTCACGGGGCTAAAGAATCCAGATCAGAATAAAACCAAAATTTTGCATTTACATTTCACCTCTAGATGGTGATAGTTAGTTGCAGTTTCTTTGGTGCCTGTGAAGCAGTATGATTATTGCATCAATATTATTTTGCTATATTTCTCAACTGTAGAGTATCTTGTTATTTTCTGCATACATATGGATTCCACTTCCCTGTGAAGTGTACAGCAAATGCTATTAGTCATGCCTTTTGTTGCTGTAATTACCAATGGCTGACACTTAAGATAATGAAACTGAGATTTTGTGATTCTTAAAGTGATATCAATATTTAAATGTCTACTTGCAAATCTGCCTTGTTTGCAGAAAAGTAAGCATTTTAGATTAAACTAAATAAGATAAACATGTTAATCAGGCAAGAGTCTTTCTATTTGCATCTGAATAGCACCCCCACACCCTCCCCCCCCATTATCATTAAGAAACATTCTTTTCCTAAAACTTTTTTATTCTTTTGACTCTCCTTGGTCTTACGAATATTGACCGATACATTTTCTCATAATATTCCTTCCTATATTACCTTGTAGTAAAGCCAATGCTCTGTTTTTCTCTCCAATTCCTCTCTGAAGGGAGAGCAGTATACCTTCATATGAAGGGGCAATTCACAGTACCTGAATGCTCCTGCTTGAACACAGAGAAGAATTTTCACAGAAATGCCACATAAAAAGACATGAAGAGAACAGTATCTGATACTCAAGAGTTTTTTAGGGGGAGGGTGCCCAGCAAATTGTTTGGGTGAGAGAGGAAACAGTGAAAGCACAGTCTGGGATCTGCCAGATGTAACTGTTGAGCTAGCATGGCCTTAGTATTTCATTAAAGGATGAAATCTTAACAATGGAATGCGGTGGATTGGCAGTTAAAATTGATGAAAAGTGGGGAACAAAT
This sequence comes from Eurypyga helias, assembly GCF_000690775.1. Classification (NCBI taxonomy): domain Eukaryota; kingdom Metazoa; phylum Chordata; class Aves; order Eurypygiformes; family Eurypygidae; genus Eurypyga; species Eurypyga helias. The sequence continues at coordinate 31,297 of NW_010227530.1, read as the reverse complement.
TGCAAAAATTTGATCCAAAGTTGAATTTAATTTCCCTGGCATATGAGGAGTTGGATTACTTTAGCAGTTGCAGCACTAAGCAGGCAAAAACCAGGAGTCGTCTTCTAACCATATTCCATCTCAGGGCAGCTTGGGGCCAGTAGAGAAGAAAATGGCCTAGAATGATTGGTAGAATTTGGGAGAAAGATATGGCCAATGGCATTCTGAAAGAGAGTGGTTTGAGGGTGCATGAGCTGAAAGGGTGAGTGTCCCACTTTTTCCATAATGGGACCTGAGAATGTCTCAGAGAAGTGTAAGAGTAAGCAAAGGAGAGAAACTTTTAAATAGCTGGGACAGGGGACTGTACGAAGATGAGAACAGTCTTTGGAGGCTTTGATAATTATTTATTTTCTAAAGGAAACTGTAATAGAGCTTAATGCATTGATGTGCTTGTAGAAATGCTAATCTGGATGCAACAAAATGCAAGGAAAATAAAAGTAGAATTTCAGGTTTCAAATTATTTTATACCTCCTACAGAAAGAAGAAAATAATTTATATCCAATAAACAGCTAGAATAAATAACTGTTATCTTATTTGTGAACTGATTGTTGAGATGTCCTCCTTTTCCTGGCAGAGCACCCAAAGTACTTGGAGAAAAAGCCAGCAGTTCTGTTACTTCACCTATATTCTCCTCTACAGAAACTTCTTTCACTGCAGTGGTTGCCATGCATTACAATGACTGTGTCAGTTCAAGTGCATGCTTGTGAAATGGTGTTTATTATTTTGGGGTATTCTAAGTAATATTTCACTGTTAAAAGGGGCGAATTATGTTACTGAGTGAAATCTTGTGTGCTGATTTGATTTGTATTAAAAATAAAAAAGATACTGACTCCAACCAGCAAAAGCACAGGCATGCTGCTTCTGTGCTGTACTGTCCGGTCACTTTAGTGCTGTTTTCCTTGATAGAAATAGAAGTGTGACTACACAAACACAGTGAACGTAATTCTGCATTTATGTAATTGAGTGGACAGGCCTAAAATATGTAACATTTTTCTGTTTAGTCAAAGAATATTAGCTGCTTTTAGGGTTCATTCATCGATGTGCGTTCTCTCACATATTTGACACTCTATTGTTCATTTTTATGAACGAGTTATTAAAAAGTTGAAGATTTAACATAACAAAATATAATATAGTGTTTATAGTCTTTGTGCAGGTAGATGAAATGGTCTTACTGAGATAAAAGCTTGTTCAGTTTAATTCCTGTTATGTCTCTGTACGTAGAAAGGCACACAAAAAGCTGCTCATATCACAGCTGAAAAGTTTCATTGTTCGGTTTGTTTTTCATTTCAGTTTGTTTTTCATTATGCAGAAATTCTTAAATTGGATCATTTTCAAAGAGGGAACTTAACCATAAATGCAGTCCTGCAGCTGTGTGAAAATATAACTTGCATTTGTATTCATTTCTCACACTTTGAAGGTAACTTTGGAGAATTCAGCTTGAATTTATATTCTAAACAGAATCCCATTGTCCTGAAGTGAAGTGAGAAACCAATCTGGTTCTTCCTGTTTTGCTACATACTTCCCCTTTTGGATTCATACGTTTTAGTTCTTCTATATGTTTTCAGAGCAGAAATGATTTTGATAAAAGCTTCATGAATAGATTGAAATCACAGAATCATAGAATGGTTTGGATTGGAAGGGCCTTTGCCTTTTCTTCTGCTCAGGCTTTTAAACACAAGTAGTGGTGAACTGTGTAGGGTTTATTCTTTTCAATACACAATCATTAAACTAGTGCTTTCAAATCAGTTCTCAAAAGTTTGTCAGCATTTTGGGAATATTAAGTTAGTAGATAGTTGGCTGAAAAATTAAGTGCTCTGAAATTACAAGCAACAGCTACTTATTTTTTTGAGATACAAGAGAATATTAAAGTAAAATCTTTTGTCTACAGTCAAATAAGCATTCTAGCAGTGATTTTGATTTGATCGTAACATGTTCATTACATTGAAAATTACTTAATTAGGTTAGGAAGTGGATTATTTCAGAAAAACATGGGCATTTGAAAGGAAATGTAGTCATTTGGAATTGATTTTTAAATTGATCAGTGAATGAGCTTAAGAGTCGTCCTTTCAACTTTCTGTAACGTGATCTTAAAACACTGTTCTGTAATTATATGTCCTATGTTAAGGTATTTTCAGTAGTAGAAAGTAGTGTCACTAGGGTACAGCATGATAATTTGGGACAAACAGACACAAAAGTGTATTTGGCAGCTACAGATTTTATTGATTTCCCATTAAAAGAACATAAAGGAAATTGTGGATACACTGAAGGAATAGTCCTAATTACTTTTAAAACAAATTCAAAGCATCCGTCTCAAGTTGCTGGATTTGGTATTATTTCAAAACTTTGTCTACAAAGGTAATTGTTCTCTGTCATTCACTGTGCTGAATTTGTATGATCTGCATTTGATTTAAATGAGGATCACTGTGTGCCTTGTGGGACTAGACTGGAATAAGTTTATCCAAGCAGTTTTATATTTAGGATTTACTTTGTTTGATTTCCCAACTGAATTTGCATTAAGTGTATTGAAATACCTTGGCTTGTGAATAATATTCCCTGTTGAGATAATAAAGCTTTAAATGTGTACTACATCATGAACTTTAATATGCTTTTCATACTCTGTGTTATGATTGTAAATAAATTCAATATGGCACAGGGCTCCAAATGTTGCATTTTCATTTCTTACTTTCTAAAAGAAATCAAAATCTATGTACACAGAAGAAGAGAAAGAAATGCTTTAAACTGGTTTAGCTAAGAAATTAATCTATGATTTTGCAGTCCTAAAGAATTTCAATTACAGTGTACTGAATTCCTTAATTAGTTAACTGTGGGTTACAGCTTAACAGGTAATATTAAACTGCATGATTCACCAAATCACATGTGCAAAGATAACTGCTTAGTTAAATTAGGAATTCCATATTAAATAACTTGGTTAAAAATAATTTAAGCTTTTTTGTTATCCAGACTCCCCATGAGGAAGCTGAAATACGGATCTTTGGAATGTGTACAAAATTTCAAAAAATATGGTGGTTGAAGCAAGAATAGGCAGGGAGAGAAATTAGAGCTGGATGAATAAAGACTATTTAGTGTTGTTTTTACTACATTAATTTTATTGAAATTATGCAAAATACTTACATTTCCTATTTCCCTTCATTTTTCTTCAGAGGTGTGCTGAATCATTAATACAGATGGCCCTATAGGTATTGAATGATCTTTAAGCTGGTTTTATTTTCAAAATGAAAAAGAATTCTCAATGCTTCTTGTACTCATTATAGTGGTTCCATCATTACAATCTCTGAATTCTTGTTACCACAATTACTTGAATTTTTGTTTACGTATGCATTTATAATTCACACAATACCCTGACTGTCTTGTATTCTTAGATGTGCTAATTTTGGAATTGTGGTACTAATTTTTTGTCATCATCATGAAACATGATGAAGTACAATAGTAACAAAAATAGGCTTGTTATTCAAGCGAATCCAATACTATGAATGTATGAATATATTCGACAGTGAAGTATTATAACTAATATTAGTTATATTAGTGGTGGCAGAAGTGGCATGGTATCTGCATGGTATAATTTATTGCGTGTTGTTGCTAGACAGGATCCTCCTATAAATTTGAGAAATGAGGTGTCTGTAGAGATAAGAGGACTTCTTAAAGACCTAACCAAAGGGAGGCTGCACAAGCTGCTTTTGTGGGAGAGGACATTCACTTGACATCACTGGATCTCTGAAATACCTTGAGTCTTTAGTAAAATTTTGGGTTTTTTCCAAAGATTTGGCAAATCTGTAGGAGAATGACCATGTTAGTGTTTCAGTCATCAGGAAAAGCTCCAATTCAGTGTTGGAAATGCCCACATCAAAATCCAAGTTTCATTTTTTCCTAGTATTCACAAAAACGTAGTTACTGCCCACTCTTCGTGTGATGGTTGTTGGTGTTGCTTTTCTACATAAGTGTTTTCCTGATAGGTGCCTTACATCTCAGTAAATTACTGGGTTTTGTTGGAGAAGCAAGGCAGTGCAGTGTCATCAGTACTATTCCAGCTTAATTTGTGATGCAAAATGCAGAGGTTATTAACACACACATGAGAATGAATGAGCTACAGATTCCACAGACGCAGCCAAGGAAAAGGTCACTCTGGATGTTGAGTTCTGATGTTTGGTTTATAGTTTCTGGCTCCTGCTATTTCAGCATTGTTTTGAACTGTGGGCTCATTTCTGTAGAAGAAAGGTTATTCCCTAGTAATCAATAAAATCTCAGCTTTCTGTAAGTACATTTCACTTCTGCACAAAATTTTCCTAGAGAACGTGAATATTTAGCATGTAATTGGTAATATGCTCATGAAATAGTTGAGTAGCAAACAAAATCAGAATCACAAAAACTACAGCTGTGTTAAATTATACTTAATGTCCTGTATAAGCAGAGAGAATGAACTGTGTTTATTTCCCAAACAATAACATTTCTAGATGAGTTTTTAATGTAATTTTTTTAGAAAGTAAATTAAGTTTCATACTTTGGATAAAATTGTTTTGCAATTCTGATGCTACAGAGCTAATTTACTAAGTTGGGAAACTGCGCTGAGTACATAGAAATCAATTTTATAGCGGTATCAAAATTTTTTATGTGGTCACTGGCTAGTAGGATATGCTCGAAACCATGGTAACAAAAAGTGCTAATATGGTTGCCCAGGAGTCATGTTAAAGTGAACAAGCTGTGTGTGTCTTGATTAATATAAGAAAGAGAGGAAAAAAAGAGAAGGAGAGGGAGGAAGGAGAGAATCAGATTAATGACCTGTACAAGACAAACAACAAATGTACAGTGAGAGATGTATCTATGGACAAGTGGTCATGGAACTTCTGGTACCATTGCATCATGAATGTGGAGGTGTTATCCACAAAGCTTTAAAGTGTAAAGGATACATATTACCTCAATGGTTTGTCTTTAAATTATTTCATTTCCTGTCTGTATTTTGCAGGTTTATATTAGGATAAAGGATGATGAATGGAATGTTTATCGAAGATATGCAGAGTTCAGAAGCTTGCATCATAAATTACAGAATAAATACCAGCAAGTGAGGACTTTTAACTTTCCACCAAAGAAGGCCATCGGAAACAAGGTACTTAAAAGAACTCGTAGTATAAGTAAGAGTTGTGGAAAAAACCTTTCCTGTCCACACAGGCATAAAAAGAGGTGACTGTCATAAATATTTTTTACACCTGCTAGACAGTACCTGCTATTTTTATACAGACTTTGCCCTCATCAGCTGCAGATTCACTGATAATGTAGTTAATGCATTGATTTTTCCACTCACTGAAAAATAAACTGTTCTTATAAATTAAATATTAATGACATACACAGTAGACATATGCACAAAACCCCAAAAACTGTACTGGACAGCTCCACATCTAAAATGTAATCTCTACTCCGTTCTTTTCAGTAAAGGCCAGCAATTAACACTGGTCAGTAATTCATTAAATATTTCAGTAAATTTATAAAAGCATCAGTCTAAGTTCCTTAGATTTCCTGTGCTGTTCAATGACTGCTCTAAGTTTTTTGAATCAGCTTTTTAAAGGCATTTGTGTGCTTAATTTCCATGATCTGCATCTTTGTGTTTTAGCTCTCCCATTTTAAAATGGGAATTTCTGCCTTTTCCAATCATATAGGGATTTTGCAATCAATACAGTAAATATTGTAGTATGTATGTAGTAAATACATAGTACCATGTAGTTTAGTCCTTAATGACCAAAACCTTAAAGTGTTCAAGAGCTTATACACATTGCAGTATACATCACAAATCCAGTAAGGTTGAGAAGTAATCAAAGTAATTTTCCCTTGCTGTGCAGGAATGATCTGAAAAAGTTTTTTAAGTATCACAAATAAAATACTTGAGAATTATATCATGCTCATGACTAAAAACATATATACTAAACCACTGGGCGCTTCAATCAGCATTCCTAGTGTTAATCAAAGTTTTTAGCTTGGTTTTGCTCTGTAAAAGTGAGTTAGGTCAGCTTGGCACATGGGATAGGAATTGAGTAGTAATGCACATGATCTGGAATAGGCGGTGATATAAATATATGTGGAATTTATCAATAAAACCTCTAGGTCTGTTTGCTTGGCATAAAGTTGGGAGTTAATGTAGTTCTTTGCCTACCAGCCTCGTAGATGAAAGTATTTCTGAGAGCTTTTCTGCCTTTTTTTTCAAATGCTAGATGATTTTCAGTTTTCATTTCAAGTGGATAGTTTTGTAATAGAAACAATGTGTTTTTGTCTTTGTTACCTAACTAATGAAGTGATGGAGTATCAGCCACTTCAATAAATTACAAAAGCCTTCTTTTGAGCTTTTCTTGATAGTCTTTTGTCCTTAATTACTTTAAATACTAATTGAATTACAACTTCAGTTGCACAATTGATGCACACAGAAATTATCAGTTGAGCAACTCATTAAAAAATTTGCATTGCTTATTCCTTCAGTGCTTTAGCTTTGGGCCAAAATTATACCTTAATCGTGCATAAACCCACAATCACTTTCTGTCATATCAGATCTCAGTAAAAACATCTTTTTTTTACAGTAAGAAATAGGTGCTATCCATTGCACCTCTGAAAGACTCCTATGATAAGACATAAGCCAGTTGTGTAATTGGAATTGAGTTATCATGTTTACGGGTACCTGCTGTAAATCACTTGCAAGTTGCAAAGTGGCGCTTTCAGATCAGCTTTGCATGCTCTTACCTCAGGTTGTGGCGCAAGAGCACACTGTGTCGGCAAATGCTTGTCCTTGTAGTGGTGCTGTTTTCTATACCATGTCATAGATGTATTGCATTTAGGAATATCACGTGTCTTTATGCATGTTTATGAGGGATTTGTGTAGGCTGTTACATGTGCAAATGTTTGGTAATAAGCATTAGAAGAAATACTGTCAATACTACCTTTCTCAATACTGTTTTTTTAACATCAGTGGCTACCAAAGCATGTTCCATTTTAGATATGCTGTTAGATCTAAAAAGATCTTTTTTCCTCTCTGACAGAGAATTGCCGTGCTTTTCCTATTTCTAGATTAATCAATACAATCTTAAATCAGTGCTTAAAGAGCAGTTTCAGTAGCTAAATTCTGCTAACAAAAGATTCTCTATTGAGTTTACATCAATATGTGATTTTTCAGATCCTTTACAAATCCTCATTGTTATTAGAGGCCCACATAACATATTGGTAAATCATAGTCCTCTCTGTAAGTGGCTAAAAATGAGTGTTTTACAGTTTTTGGAAAACGGTGTTGCGTGCTTTTATATTCTTCAGGTCTGTACCTGAATGATGTTATTAATTGCCTATCTTCAGTACATGGTGAGGCTAATGAAGGTATATGTGTGTATATATATGCTTGTTCTAAATGTTAGGGGCATTGAAAGAGGGTTGTGCTGTAATTGATAAGTCCCTCGATACCAACACTACATTTGGCATTAAATGTCTCAGATGAGGGAATCTCCAAGCCCGCAAGAGGACACTGTGTCTACAGCATGACCTAGAGCCACTTCTGCAGAGTCACAAGATATATCCCCTGTTTTGCTTTGCAGTATATTGGAGCTCTGAGGAGGGAACTTGACTAGAAGAGAGTAATGGAGAAAAAACACTTATGGAAAACTATTAATTTTCATGCATAATTTTCCTGCTTACTGCAGTAGAAGTCAGGGAGATCAGATTCAAATGCAAAGTTGCAGAGTTTGACACATGGAAAATGAAAAAAGAAGCAAAATTCCAAGTCAATGAAGGTTCTAAAAAGTGAGAAAATCAAGTATTTATTATTGCATATATATTGTGATCAAGTAGGAATGAAATCTGGAAATATTTAACAGTTGTAAAGCAATAGATTAAGAATAATACTTGTATTAATTCTAGTTATTGTTTTTAATGGGGTTTTTTGCCTTTCATTTGTTTCTCTTAACTTGGGACAATTTATCTTAACAGTTCATCTTCATGATCTTTCAACAAATGTAGGATTAGAAACCAGCTTTAGTGCATGAGGAAACATAATTTAAATATACAGAAAACTAGTTAGAAAAGGAACAGAGAAGAGGCAGTAATACTGCTTTGGACAAGTAACCTTTTCTCAGTTATGAAGAAGAGGGTGTATTTGCCTTTCAGGTTGGTAACCTTATTTTCAGTGTACAATTAACATTTGACTGTAGTAAGTTAGAACTAATGTAAAGCAATGAGAAGAATAATTTGATCTATAAATCTTGCTTTGTATCAAGTCAGAACAGATAATTACTGAAGGAAAATATAACAATAATGCTTGCAAGACTCCATGTATTAAGTTTCATCCATACTACTCCTCATGCTGTGTCTTTTCTGCAGTGCTGGTAGCAAATAGTTATCAAAATCTGTATAAGTAGGCTATCCAAGAATAAGTCTTCTTCCTTCAGTTTACAGACAAGAAAGGTATTTGTTCTTTTTTGTTGCATGTATAAGAGAAACGCTATTTTATATGTAGGTATATATACCAAGACTTGTAATTTCAAACTATGGTTTTCTTGCACAGATGTTTGTCTTTTAGCTAGCCTTCAGGTACTTGGGATCTTTTGAGTTCATACTTCCATTATCACGGTTTGTCTTTGTGACTCCTGCCTTCCTGTCAGGTTCCTAATGTCCAAAGGACTGGTTTGGTGCCATGAGCCAGCACACTCTACATCTAGAGTGTGTGCGCCGAGTTATGTGAAGCTCATGAAGAGAAGCTTCATACGATTATGATACTTGATTGCAAAGGGATATCTGTGTGCTTTTGCATAGAGGTATAGTTTAATTTTGTTCATTCAGGACGCGGCCTCACGTTTAGCTTCTGAACCTTTGTTGGTGCTGTTTTGGTGTCTCACCTCTTCAAGTGTTGCTTTCAGAATAATGGTTAAGTAATAATATGTGAGTATTTACTGGACCTGTTATTCTAAATTTTCGAATATTGCAATGTCCTTAAAATCTCAGTTGCTACTTTTGCATCATACAGATTCTGACACTCAAATAATGGATTATAGTAACAGAGTAAACATCTAATTAAGTATCCTCTTGCAAGGGTATTGTCCCAGTAGAGGACATAGCAAAATAGAAATGGTTCTTTGCTTCCATTGAAGATGTGAATTCAGTGATTGTCTGAGTGTGTAGAAATTGAATAAGGTAGCTTTCCCCTAAGTGCTGACTGCATTCCTTCTTTGCTTTCCTTTACAACATCGGATACCTCACGTGGAAAGAATACACAGCATTTTTCTGAGATTAGAAGAGAGTGGCTGTGCCATGACTCCTCAACTACATGGGAGCAACAACAGAGAAATCTAAAATAAGTTTTCTGTCTAGGAGAAAATGTTGAGAGCAACATCGTTGATAATTTTTAGCCCATGCAGATGAAGTCTGTGAACTGTTTCTCTGTCCATAGCTTGTTTCATGCCCAAATGTTAGTTCAGTAAAGTAAACGTGTCCCTTTCACCTATCAGTGAGTAAGCTAAATTGTAGGGGATTTTGTGTATGTAATTATTCTAAATTATTTTAAGTTTTATGTGTATGTATCTTAAAAAAGTGCCTGTTTTTATATGCATATACACACATGTGTACGCATATGACGGCATTGAGGATATATATATGACGTTGGATTCTGGAATGTATCTTGTAATTCTGCCAGTTGGATTTCCCAGGGATTTTATCTTTCTCCTATTTATGTCAATGAAAATAGTGCCTTTGCACTAACAGTGCAGATGGCTTCCTTCGTTTTTTTCCCCCTCCCGCCAGCATAGCTGCTTTTTTATCAGTGTCTGGTCTGCTTGCCTGTTGCTGAAGATAAGGAAGACTTTGACAGTCTGCAGGATAACCATTTTAGGATTAAAAGGTGTAGAAGGTAAAGATTTTATTGCAAACAAAACAGAAAATAGCTTGTCTCTTATGCTTATAATGTTTACTGTTTTGTTTTTTTTTTTTAAGTTTACCAAGTAAAGACCTGTCTGTCTGTGTGTGTATATATATAATGTGAAGTAATTGGAAACCATTCAAATTAGACTTTGAATTTTAATGTTTTTGCTTTTAAGGGTTTCACATTATGCTGTTGATGTGTAACCCCTGTTACGTTTTTCCTTACTGTAAGAAGTTGCTCTGCCATTTGGGCCAGCAGGTCCTCTCTATTAAGAGACAAGTACCTTTTTAAAGCTGCTTTTTAGCCCAGGTGATGGAGGTAGTAAACTCCCCTTGGAAAGGCCCAAGAGGAGGAGCATGAGAGGAATACGGTTTTTTAAGGAAGAGTTCCCCCGTGTTTGGCAGCAGGAAGCAAGGGAAAAGGCTACAGTGCTTTTCGTCATGCAGAGGTCAAGGAAACAGCACTGTCCTTTATTATGTTGCAGTTTGTGGCTGAGTGGTAAGCTGGCCACGAGGTTTCCCTGAGGGGAACCTTTCTGGGTTAGGGACAGAGCTCGCCAAACCAGCTGTTCAGGAACAAGCCCCGCTTTTCTAGTATTTTTCAGAATCAGGTGATGGAGGTAGTAAACTCCCCTTGGAAAGGCCCAAGAGGAGGAGCATGAGAGGAATACGGTTTTTTAAGGAAGAGTTCCCCCGTGTTTGGCAGCAGGAAGCAAGGGAAAAGGCTACAGTGCTTTTCGTCATGCAGAGGTCAAGGAAACAGCACTGTCCTTTATTATGTTGCAGTTTGTGGCTGAGTGGTAAGCTGGCCACGAGGTTTCCCTGAGGGGAACCTTTCTGGGTTAGGGACAGAGCTCGCCAAACCAGCTGTTCAGGAACAAGCCCCGCTTTGCTAGTATTTTTCAGAGACCATGATGCTACTTAATTTTCTTTTAAGGTTATTGACATACTCAATAAAGCCATTTCTTCCTCCTCAAGAAGACCTGTGGATTTGCTCTACTGAGTCACATTGACAACACAGAATGTGAGTTCAAAATTCAGTGCTTACTGTCCTGTGCTCACTACATCACACAGTACATTATGAAGTTTGTAGACATAAATTAACACAGTATGTATTTTGCTGTTGTGATCCAGTGAAAGTGAGATACTGTTAGCTCACAGATGAGCATGCAGGACTGACAGAAACAAGGAGCGAAACTTCCTGCATCTTTAAGATCTGGAGACGGGCCTGTGTTCATACTTTTTCCAACTTCAGTACTATTCCAATAAATATCCTAGACCATCACATTCATAAAAATAGTACCAGTCATTGTAGACTGATATGGAAAACCAAGTTCCTAGTTGAAAGGAATTAATTCACAAGCTGCATGCATATGTCCAATGTACATTTTATTGCCAGGATAGCAAATGTGATTGTAATAGTTAATCTACTCTCAGTGTTTGAAATACATAATTTAAAATAGGCAGTGTAATGATTCCTGTTTAAATACTACACAGACAATAACAGAAGAATTATGGAATGCTTGGAAGAGGATGGTTCAGAAAGGATCTTAGGGAAGGAAGTAATTTCATTTTAGGCTTGGGCGTTTTTGTGTCCTGATTCATCAATGCACTTCAGGATACCCTAAACTATAAGCATGTGTCTGACGTGCATTGAAATCAACAGTACAGATGTATGTGCTTTTGTATGTTATGGAATGTAGTAGCTCATAGAAACTATCCTTCATCAGATTAGTTTGTCAAAGTCATACTGTCATAGGGAGCTGTGACTTAGAAAGCAAAGAAGAAAGCAAAGCTTCTAGCTAATGCCTTTGGGGCAGTGGGCTAAATAGTATTTCTTATTGCTAAGCTTTGACAGCTGATGTCTTCAAGCAGAATTTCTAGAAATGTTTCCAGTGTTTCAGAATTTGAATAAATTTATTAAAGGACAAAACCTTTGGAAATGTAAATCCTTAAGTTATATATTAAAAATTTGAACTTAAGGAGTGCTTTCATTAATGCTTACTTGATTTGATTTTTGGATGATGTAATATAGATGCTTAAATTCTGTATTATTCTTGATTTTGAAAGTGCATAGACTTTAATTTTCAACCCTCTTAGTGGACTTCACTAGTATATTGAGTTATTTTCATAGGCTATTTTACCTTGTAGGATTAAGGAAGAACTGTAGCTAATATAAATTTGACAGACACACTTGTGCTATAGTATTGTTAAAAAGAAATAATGGGATCTATTTATTTTGTGTTCAAATTGGAAAAGGAACTCAATCTTATATGTATTGCCATATGCATCAGTTTTATAATACTGGTTCTTATGACATTCTAAGTCATCACAGAAACTTTGTTGACTAAGTTCACCATGTTACTTTGTATCTGGAAAGTTAAGTGAGCCTTAAATAGCCGTTCAAATTAAATTAATACAATGCAGTATTCAAATCGGTAACGTAGTTAAAGTACCATAGAGATGGAAATGAAAATAATTTCACACTTGGCATAATTCCTAAGATTTCTAGTCACAGCACACCTCTTTCCTGACACTGTCACCTGCACATTAAGGGGTACTGCATAGTATTTTGGATTTTGAATCCAGATCCTCTAAGTTTTCTGCTGGAAAACACTGTAATTGATGTTTTATGTATACAGCACTTAGACCATTCAGTTCTTCATTTCCATTTTTTGTCATATCACTATCTAGGAGAAGAGAAATAAGTCAGTAGGAAATAGTTGGCTTTTATATGACAAATACTTTATAACAAACAATTCATCTTCAAGTTCTGTGGTATGAAATATCTGGGTTACCTGAAACTCAGCATGAAGGTTAAAGATAGCACAGCAGAGAGAGGTATATTTCATTTTGGGTGGTTTAATTTAAAAGGTAAACAGTTTGCCAGCTCATACTTCTCCATGTCTCTCAGAATGTCTCACTGAATTAATGTGTTCATTTGCTGCTCAAGTGTAACATTTCATGAAAATAGTGAAGTGAGTCTTTTCAAGTTACAAATATTTGTGGTTAATTGCTGTTGAAGTTTAGGAAGAAGGAACACAGACTATTTAGGGTCTACAAAACAAAATTTTGCCTGTCGAGGTGTTTTTATTTTTGCTGTCTTGTAATCCTGTAGTTAAAAGATGCAATTTATTCTAACAAATTATTGAAGACAGAGCCCGTAGAAACAGTTCAGATGGTGCTGCTTTACATCATGACATGATGGGGGAAGAAAAAGAAAGTAATGTAATTCACATGCTGCTTGGACAACTGCTAGATTAAAAATATTGCAGTTTTATAACAACTCATGCGTCATTTAGGTATTCTAGTAGCCTCCGGGTATAAAATGAAAATAATAAAAATAATTTTCTAAATGTACTACTTTCTGTGCTGGTGATGCTATATTACCGAGTTACTTGGATTAATATATTTCCTTTCAGAGAGACCTTATCAGGGTCACCTGATTACAGAAATAAAGCTAAGCCCTCATTTCTCTGAATTTGCAGTTTTACCCACATTTTTCTGTCCTTCTGTACCTATCAATATGCTTCATTTTACACCCCCACCTCCCCACCTCCATGTATTGTTTTATAAATATTGGCAAATTCTAGTCTTATTTGTTCCAAAGCTTTTTGGGGGATTGCTAGTAGTAAACATATTCAATGTTGTTTTTTAAAATAAGTGGAGAAAACGAAATACTGAATACTTCAGATAGTGTGAAATGCTGGAGACTCTTCTTGTTTTCCTCACTCTACCATGGAAAATATCTTTACATGAAGGCACTATAATGAATACTGGGCATCAATATTCCTCATTCATTCAATTTTTATTTTAGAAAACAGAATCGTCCTATCAGTGTATCTAAATAAAATTTATATTAAAGGAGCTTCTAGTCTTTTGAGTGGGAATAAAGTTGTATTCTTGTATTGTTGTATTGTTGATTGTTGACCATCTTGTATCCCACTACTGTTTGGCAGTTGGGATGGTAATTTGATGAATTAATGAATTCTTCAATTTTTCCATGGTTTTAATCTTTTTTCCAAAATCATACTTCTACCTGCTAGAGTTAAAACATTGCAAATAAACCTATTTAAATACTGTTACCCCGGAGGTGTAGACAGCAGCCAGAAGGTAGCAGCCTTCTTGCCGATCTCCTTTAGGTCTCTTCAGTGGGGCTGGTTATCAGCAGGCTAAGCAAGAGCTGGATCCTTTGCCAGATCTGTCGGGGTGAAGTTAGCCAAGAGAGTGGCATCTGGGCTGTTGTGTGTCTCCCTGTGACCATCCTCTTTCAGCAGTTGTGTGGCTGTCTGTACCCGCGTGTATTCTCTCCGTATCACCCTTTTTCACTGGCTGGAACCATCCAACAAGAGAGAAGGGGCTTAAGTTCTCCCTGAAGGTTTCACTGGGAAAGGAAAGTATTTACTGAAATGTGGTAGAGAAACAATTGGTGCTGAACTTCATGGGGAATTGTGGAATGTATTTCACTTGCTGAGAAGGCTAGAAGAGAACCTGTAGTTTTTTTGTTAACCTGTTCGTGTGTTTGGCTCTTTGCTGGTTTGGTTTTTGTTTGTGGGTTTTTTTTTTTTTTAATTAATTTATTATTTTATTTTTAAAGGAAGGCATCACTATAAGCTTGTGTATATATAAGCTTTACACTGTAAGTACTGTATGTACCATGTTTCTAAAGGGTTCTGGTTGGGGTTTTTTTTGTTATTTTATATTTAGATTTTGTCTTTATTGTTCTTCAGGGCATTTTCAAACCAGATAGAAGAAAGAAATTAAGGAAGAAAACCGCAGTGTTGCGGGGAAGCAGTGAACTGAGACACACTTTAACTAATATTGTTGATAGTTATTACTTAAATATAGGTTAGTGAAAAAATTGATCTTAATTTCGTGAACTGTTGTCACAGCTTCCAGAATCTCCTAAACAAAGAGTAGACTGATAATACTTGGTTTGAGGAGAAAACAGAAATAGAATTTCTCTGTTCAATAGCTGAGCAAAAGATAACCCCTAGGGGTCTTGGCATGGGCTGCAGTTTTCTATTGATGCTTTGTAATGAACAGTTGATTCCTGACCTCTTGACAGACTGACACATGGTTGGCATTTATGTCTTTAAATAACAAAATATTTAGATGACACTGGATTGTGTTAGCACAACATTGCCAATTGACTTCTTTTTCTAACAGTGGCATTAAACACAACACAAAAAAGAGATGAGGTTTAGTTTTAGTCTCAAGCTTTTTTTTCCCCTGTTGATATATTTATTAATTTTTAACATTTTTTCTCAAATAGGCTTTTGAGAAAGTTTAGCCTTTTGTATAGATGATATTGCTAGCTTGAAAATGCCAGGTATCTTAAGAAAAATACTTGGTTCCAGGATTCTGTAAATGTCTGAGCCAATTTAGAGAGATACAAGACACAATTTGTCTGAAATTATTAATTACGTGGGGGAGGAATTTGTCAAAATGGGGTTGTCTGTTTTTTTGATAGGGTCTGGGGACTACACACTTTTTTGTATCTGTGATCATGCTTGTGCTCAACATTGTATTCTAAGAAAGCATGGACAAACCCTTAATCTAACTATAACGCTTAATAGCTATAATGCTGTGATATATTACTCAGGATAAAAGGTAAGTTAGTTTTTTCCTAAGTTAACACCTAAATAAACCCCATGTTTATGGGGTGTAGACTGAGCTTGCAGCTATTTTGATGACCTGAGAAGGCTGGAACAACTGCTGAGCAACTATTTCCTTACTGAACAGGTAGGCTGTGCTCAGCAGTTCTGCATAGTGCTGCAGGAAATGCCTTAAGTCTCAAAAAATTAGAAATGCCAATGAAAATGTTGCAATTGTCCACATAAATTTGTGCCAGACTGAGGGCATGGACAGGACCATAGCCTTAGCATGTCTGCAGCTAGGTGGTTTTGCAGCACTGCCTTTCTTTTAAGTGACTTTTTCTAAAAGCATTACTTAGTTTGTGGTATTACTGAAATGAACCCGTAGTTGGAGATGGAAAAGCATCAACTATTTTAGTAGGGAAACACAGAGTAATAGTTATGATTAGGTAGTAAATCTCTTGTTTAAAGAAAGATTTTTCCAAAATGGACAGTTCCTTGATTTCTTCTTGGCATCTCATCCTCTTAAGTTCCTGTTTGTTCCACCTAACAGTAAATGTACAAAAAAAGTCTCTCAGTGGGATGGTAAAAATAGCAATTTTGTGTATTGTTTGTATACCCTTGTTTTGTTGTGTAATGCTAGCCTGATTCTGCTGTACAGATACTGGCAATGCAAGTAGGAGGGAAATACTTAGGATCATGTAGTTTCAATAACTTTCAGATGATTTTGGTATAATATGGTAGTATTTGGTTCATTTAGTATTGGAAACAGTACCCCCATGAAAGTGTTTCATGATGTAGTAGTTACCAAAGTCATGTTTTATTGTGACCTTTGCAAAGATGTCAATTAGGCTGTAAAAAGGAATACTTGCTATCTAACTATTTTAAATCGTGAAACAGTGAGAATGACTCAGCAATTGAATGTTTTATTTGCTCCCATTTCAGCTTATGATTTCCAGCTTCATTTTGAGGATAACGACGATTTGATGTCTTGTAAATAGACAAAACCTGATGCGATAATTTTGCTAAGACTGGTTGACCAATATGGTGAAAAATACTAGGTTAGTCTAGAATAGTCCAAGTTTAGGTCTGCATTTGTAGGTTCATCTTTGAATAGCACTGTTGTTGGCTTTATTTAGGATGGGATGCATTGTGTGGCATCAGAGGCTAGTACAGCTCTCATTAAAGTCCTAAAGCCGTATTTTCTTTTATATTAATTGAGTTGGATTGAGCCCTGAGCTGTTTTTGTTCTTTGGGGTTTTGGTTTTTTCTTCCCTCCGGGGCTAACAATAGGAGGTTAGTTAAATGATAAATAATGGTTAGAACATCAGAAGTGGTGCATTTTATGTTGATTGCAACAGCACCAAGCCCAGAACATAGAAGTGTTTTATCTGTCCCTAAATCATGGCAGGTAACCATGGCAATCATACCATTTCCAATAGCTCATGGAAAGTATTTGAAACATCTTAAGTGAGCTGTCCCATTAATAATGAAGAATATCAATGTTTTGCCATCTGTTACCTACTAACAGTGTATATGAAAGACCAGCAGTTGTGTGAAACAATTTAAACTGCAAGTTGCAATGAACTTTGCTTGCAATGAAAACTGGCAGAACAGTATACACTGAAATATGGTACCTCAGACTCTGCTTTTTAGTTTTATAGCTTATCATCTTCTACTGTCTGTTGAGAGTCTGTAAGATTTCCATTCTGTATTCTCATTTTGAGCGATTTGTAATGTGATATTAGCATTTTGCTTTGGGCAGAAACTTGGCAAATTCTCAGTCAAAAAGAATTTCATAAAATATTTTGGGAGACATTAACTTTAGATTAAAAATATTTTCCCAGATGTGTTTTGATCTTCTTTCTAATAATACCTATCCGTATTTTTGAGAGCAAGTCTCCTTTTGTCAACCATGTTAGCAGGATCTCTCTTCAGTGAGATCTTGAAAGTGTGCTTTTATTTAGTACTGTTACTTTATCTTCCCATACATGCATTTATTTTCCTGAAAATGAAACTCAATAATCTAACTTTTCACGCTGTGAAATTGTAAGAGTTTTTGCAAAAGTATATGTAGTTGTAATTTTAACAAAATTACTTTGTCTCCGTATTACGTTTATGTTCATATGAAGCATGCATAATGTGTATATTGAATCTTAGGGGAAGATCTTTGCTGTTTCCTGTGTGACTAGATATGCAAATGTAGATTTCTATTGATGCATACAATATGGTACAATCACCAAAGATATGTACTAAATGTATGGGTTTTTTCACTGATACAAATCACAGAATGGTTGGGGTTGGAAGGGACCTTTTAAAGCTCATCCAGTTCCAACTCCCCTACCATGGGCAGGGACACCTTCCACTGGCCCAGGTTGCTCCAAGCCTCATCCAGCCTGACCTTGGACACTTCCAGGGATGGGGCATCCACAGCTTCTCTGGGAAACCTGTTCCAGTGCCTCACCACCCTCTCCGGGAAGAATTTCTTCCTGGTATCAAATCTAAGTCCAAATCAAAATATTTCCCTTTGCTTTTTGCTTGTAAATAAAACTATGGTTTATGAGTTGGAATATAAAATACTGACTAGATTTCAGTGATGGGTAATTGGGTCCAGTGAAAAGAGGGTAACAGTTACCTTGTTATGAGACTGGAAAAAAATGGCCAGGCTTTGAACCAATTGTGTTTTTCTATTACTAATTATTCCATTTACTATTTTGTGACAAAAACTCTTTTATTACTGCAACAACTTGGCAGTAACAACCATGTAGTAAAATAATTCCTCTGAGTAGCCAACCTGCAGCTGCAAAATGCATGTTTAATGGTAGAGACCTACTGCTGAATCGTTTTGACCTTGGTTTGCTTCTGGTAAGGACAATGGGCCTTAGTACCCGTTAGAGAATGTCATGATAGATCGCTTAGTGTTTGTTTTAGAGGTCAAATTTATATCAGGCTAAAAGAGCATTTTAACTATTTTCAGGCTGAATTTAATTTCTGAGGTCTTTTGTATTTCGCTTGAATAGATAGCAGAAAATGGCTATATTATATGCACTAATTTGATCAGCTGTAAACAGCAAAAATGCATTCCCTAAGCGTGTTCTGGCAGAACATTAATTAGAAAACTCCTTTTATGTCGTTATTATCCTGTAGTTAATGAGATTCTTATAATAACATAAGGGATAGCAAGTACCTGCATTCAGCGTTTTGGTCCTGTGTTCATAACAAAGTGGTCCTGCCTGTGAAAGAAGATGTATTTAAATACATGTGCAGTACAGAAGGCATACTAAAAGAATGCAGTTTCTGCTTAAGAGCAAATTTTAACGTAATTGAAATTATTTCACTGAGAATACTGTTGTTAAGGTTTTGTGACCAAAAAGCCCTTAAGAACTGAAAAAGTGCTAATGTATGTGGTGTTTTAAAAATGGAGATTTCCATGGGTGCTTGAAAACATGATTGATAGAAAAGATGAGAGTAGAATCAAGGAAGTAGTAGTGGGGGTGAGGCCAGTTCTTTGGAATGGCTCTAAACTGAGGCTGTGTCTGCACTGGGAGTAAAGCAATGCTCCTCCTTCCTCTATTACCCACAGTCATTGAAGTCCGGGAGAGAGGGTTACTCCATACTGGGAATGGTCTCATGTGCCAAACATCACTGCTACTCATGTCCTTAAAGCTCTCAGAACCAAAGCTGTTCCACAAACTTTTTCTTCTTTTCTGAGACCCTTCTATGTGCCACGCTTTCTTGTCTTCTGCCTCACGCAGCTGGTGGGAACGGATTAGTGTACCTGCCAGCATGGTACTTCAAATCCTTTGAGTGAAAAGCTGGTAGGACAAGGCTGTTCCCTGAGCTAGTCAAAGAACCCAGTAGCAAAGGCAGTCTTAGAGAAACAGGGAAAAATAATAATAATAATGTTAGTCAATTAGTTAATTAGCATTGCACTACACTTATTATTAGCATTCCATTTTATTCTAATATTATGTGTCACCACATATTAAAATTGTTGCTTTAACGTTTTCCAACAGCTTGTATAGACTTCTGTTCCACACATTTGTCCAGACTTCGTCAGTGCAGCGGGGCACGGAGCAAGCTGTTGCTCTGTTCCGTTTGAGTAGTAACTGTACTCAGTTGTGGAGTACTGGGTGAGTGACTCTGCAGAGTGGATTGCATGAAGTGTCAACAATGCAGCTTTGTTTTTTGATGAAGTATGAGTTTCTCCGAGTTTTCAGACTTCATTTCTTCATTTATCAGTAAACCAATTAACACCAGAATCACTTGCCACACACTTGGAGCGTGTAGTGTGTATGTTGCGGAAAAATACTGTGACTGATAAAAAAGAAATAGCAAACCATATAATACACAGTTTTAAAAAAATTTCACACTGATCTTGATTATTACATGTATTAATATAAAACTGGAATGTGAAACAGGGCTGGACATCCATATAAGTTCATATTTGGAAAACAAAAATTAGTATGTATGTATTTTGGAAATTAGTGAATTTAATTAAATAACACAAGCACTGCCTAAGGTTTTGAAGCCTGTAAGTATGAATTTCTTCAGCAATTATAAATGTTACAGTAATTACAAATACATTTTATTAGGTAATCACATGCAAATAAAATACATGAACAGAAAATACTTCCTTAAATTATAAAACATGAGGCTATTTTTAGTGTACCTGTTAGGTTGCCAATATTTGCAAATGTACCTTAACATTGGTTGATTTTTTTTTTTAATTCTATGAATTTAAATTACTACTTTGAGAAATGTTATTCAGAATCTTTTCTCATTTTCTTATATCTCCTAAAATATTACTGTTCCTGGTACCTTCTCCTAATGAAAGATAAGAGCAGAATGAAATGCCAGTAAATGTTCTACTAACTCTACAGCAGTCCTCCTGAATTCAAAAGATCATCCCTGCTTTATTGATGAGTGAAACCGTTTCACCTAAGGAAGGAATAATCTTCAGATTTGCATCCCATGCATGGCAGCATGGCTTGAACCTTTTTAATACGATGAATTTATTCAGTGTTGTCAAATGTATTCTCCCCCCCCCAAGAAAAAAGAATTTGTTTCAACAGCTTTTCTTGCACAGATGAATACTACAGGCTGGATAGAGATAATAGTCTTCCTTTGAGAGCTGTAATTGTCTTAATAGTTTTGGCTTCATGCCTAAAGAACATACTCTGACATTTAAACCAGGTGATCAGAATGCCTGCATTTCTGAAATACAGCATACTGGCAGTAGCACAAACCAGCCAGCACCTGATTTCACTGTAAGCCTATTATAGTCTTACGTTGGTGTGAAATCTGTAGACTTTTTATTATAGTTCACTGTGATTGTGATTCCTCTGAGGAAAAAGTCTAAGCTAGAGCTAAGTTACAGGATGTATGGTGTTGTGATGGTTGTTAGACTTTAGATCTGTATGTCCCTCGGCAGAATATGGAGTTTATAGAATTCTTTTTTGGGACCGGTACAGTATAAAAACCCGAGTTCTAAAATTCTATAGGAACTTCAATAAAACATTTGTGTGAGAGTTGTGGTAAAGTCTTTAGAAAAGCAATCTATTATATATAAACTATAACAAAGTAATAATTTATTAACATCATAACAAAGCATCTGGAGAAATACTAATCTATTCTGGAGTTTGTGTAGCCAACATCTGAAAAGTATGACTTGTGAAGAAATTGTGGGAATAAGTTGGTATTTATTCCTGTGAACACTGGTAATTCTGGATCTCAAAATAATCACATAAATTGTTATGCCACAGCATCTATGCCACTGTTAGGCACTGCCTTTCTAAGATCATAGTATTTTCTGGAGATCTACAATTAGGAAAAGAATTTTGATCTGTAGAAGAGACATTCTGCCAAGGACAGAATTTAGCATCCTGTCAGTGGATGTTTTTGTGAAACAGTTTTTTTTTTAGGTTGCATGATTTTCCTTTACCTCTAAGAATGATAGAGCCAAAGGTGATTTACGTATTGCCAGCATATTTCTATAGACATAATAAACATAGATCATCAGAAGATCAAGTATGATTCTTATTAGGTTGTTTAGTTACATTGCAGAATTGAAAAACATACTCTTTGCACCATTTATGTTTTCCTTTCTGTTTTTAGGATGCAAAGTTTGTAGAAGAGCGACGTAAGCAGCTACAAAATTACCTAAGGAACATAATGAACAAAATTATTCAAACTCTGCCAGAATTCATAGCCAGTCCCAAAAAAGAGACTCTTATTCAGCTGATGCCCTTTTTTGTGTAAGTATCTGTTGAGTAGTCAAGAAAATATTAAGCCTTTTTCATCTCAATTTAATTTAAAATATAGATGCGCCTTTATATATGTTATAATATATATAAATATGGAGATGCTGGCATCTGCAAAAATCTTTGAAACAGTGCTTTTTTAAATACAAGTCTCCTGTTCAAATTATAAGTGCTTTTGTTATATTTAAAGGAATATATGCCATACACAGTGATTTTTGTTTAAATTCTGGCTTTAAGAAACTGTGTAAAGCTTTCAAAAAAAATCAGTGACGTCTAAATCTGCATTTATATGTACTCTTCAAACATGAAGTGTTTTCATTTTCCCTTATTCAGTCTTTCAGGTTTTTTTGCTTTTGTTTGTATGGGATTTGTATTTTTGTTTGCAAATTTCTTTTGGGGGATGAGGGTGGAGCACTGTTAGGGTACTTACTACCCAAATTAAGAAGTCAAGCTGTTGAACTCCTAGCTGAATTTTGCCATCTGCTAATGCATTGAGTTAACATTGAGTATGTCCACAAATAGTTTAAGGTCAACTGTGAAAAAAATCACAATCTCCCTGTGAAAAATTTACCATGATCCCATCCAAAACAAAGACAGAATCTCAAAACAAACCTTTTGATATAAAATCATACAAGGGATATCACCTGTTAAAATCTTTCCATTTTGCTGTAAGGATAATTCTTTACAGTATTTAAAAACAATAACTATTTAAGAAATAATATTAATGAAAATTTATTCTTTAAAGTGGTTTTAACTTACTTCTTTCTCTAATGCTTTTTCAGTATAATAGTTTTTCTGTAGTATCCCTGAACAAATTTTGTATAAATTGAATGCACATTCATAGTAAGCCTTCATATTAAATTGGCTGTCCCCAAGCCTCTGCACAGGGATTGTACATCCATGCCTGTGAATCCATGGATGGATCAGTTTGTGGAATCAAGACCAATTTAAAATTAATACATTACCTACTTACCTGTGCTATTTACGTGATCTTGTGCAGAGTTTCAGATTTTCCAGCTGAAGCTTTATTTCAAGAAAGCTGTACTTATTAGAAAATGTAATAGATAAATGGAAGAATGTCAAGCTGTATTTTGTAGCATTCATGTGTTTTCAGTTTTTCCTGGATTTGAAAAAGTAAAAATCAATTTGATGAGACATTTTGATGGTGGTGTTATAAATGGCATAATGATGTTTGTAGGGATAAACATCTCAAGAGACTTACCTTTTTCTCGCATTTTGTAGAATTTGACTAAGGGCTGTAAAGATGGAAATGGATTCAAGTACTTCCAGTTGAGGGGGGCCCATAGGGGGCTTTTTGTTAAGTCATTTTAATAAAGTTGTCCTTTGTGTTGTACTTAATTTTGTTTTTTAAAGAAGAGGAGGGAAAATTGAAAATACATTTGCAATTGAATTTTCAACTCGATTTTTTGTTCTTCCTTTGCAATTATATTTTAAGCTGGTTAAGAATAGGTGTGTGAAGTAGTGAACTGATAATTTCTTGTCAACATTTCATAACTTGCTGCTTTAAATGTAGAGCAGGAATATAAATTATGAACAGCGTAATTTAAGGTGCCATCTTTGCATTAGCTTGTTACAATCGATTATCCTGAGTTCCACACAGACAAGCGGTAATGCAGAATAGCATCTGTAAGTTGAGACTAGCTAGTTTTTCTTCCTCAACCAGTTTGCTTATGAAAGAAATTCAGTTTCAAGCTTTGTGGGGTTTAAAATATTTTAATAAATGATGATGGTGGTTTCAGGTGTACATTGAGTTGCTGTAGTAATTATCCTTACCTCAGCAGTGCAAGTGGTCATAAAGATAGTAACGCAACTAATATTTTAATATGTCAAAAGTGGACAACAGTCTCAACCAGAAACTATTAGATTAGGAAATACTGTGGATTCTCTAATTTGAAGCTTTGGCCTTAATCAGTAGAAAATGCGTTCATAGCAGCAGTTCATTACTTGAACTGTCATGCATTATTTTTATGCTTTAACCAAAATTGTTTTGGTTTTGGATTTTTATTTAATTTCAATTATTAGAATTTCACATATATTTTTTTAAATCTATCATTAATTGTACAGTTCAACAGTGAAGATACTGTGAGTTCATAAGATAATACAGTACTGTTGTGAATCCACTGATACTACTTTTCAGGTGATTTTTTCATCTTAATACACTGTTATTACAGAAATACTTTATTACAGGATCTTTGTATTCTACTTTGAGAAATAGTATAGTTAATTTATAATCTCTTAGCCACTTGTATTAAAAACAGGAAGGGAAAACAAATTTCTTCTTATTCCCCAGCCCTAAACAATTACTGTGCTTTCTGATTGTTAATCTCATATCTTCTATAAATGCGTAATAGAATTTAGATCTCATATTTTTGTTTATTAAAAAAAGGCCTGGGTATGACAACCTGCATAGGAAAAGTGTCAAATTCACAACCCCATTTAATAGGTTCTACCAGTGATGTACAAATCAGAATAAACGCCATTCCTCTCTTCTGCTGATGTAACACACCCCACCCCTCCCCCACAAAAAAAATCACAAACAAAAGCCCCCAACCCTGTTTTTTCTAATAAATGTAATGAGCTGAATGAGATAGATACAATTAATTTCACAGAAAGAGCACATTTTTATTGAGAAGGCAGCATATTTAAGTAACCTGTTTGCTCAGGCTGGGTACAATTTAGTATGGGAAACATTTTGATCCAAAACAAAGCAATTATCTCTAAGGGAAGAAATTTGTTCAAGTAGATTTGCTCAAGGAAATTTGCCAACACCATTTGTCAACAGTTTGTAAACACCAGTATGACGTGCTGCGTTGATGTTAACCTTTTTGGGTATAGCTATACAATAGGTTGCAAAAAGACTATGCTTATTTTCGGAGGGCTTTTTTGCCTGTGGCAATGTCATAATTTTCAACATAGAACATGAGGCCGTGGATTACAGTACATTCAAGAATATTTTTTTGATATCTGGACATTATGGCAAAAAGGTTCTGTTCATATATGTATCTGTGAATTATTGAATTCTGTGAAACCTTGTGGGTTTTTTGTGGTTTGTGTGTGTTGGTGGTTTGTTTTTTTTTCACCCCCAAAGAGTAGATGTGTCAGCATTCTCTCTTAACTAGAGTATATAGTTCTCCATGGGACTATTAGTGGGATTCTGGAAAAGCATAGCTGTTGAGCAAAATAACTGTATACCTCACCTACAGCAGAAAAAGTGGGTTTTTAATGCATTTTTCTACTGAGATACCAGGCTCTGCAGCTAAAGCAGCAGTATTAAATTAATATAAAGATGTTCTGGACAGTGATAGAAGGAGCACATTTTAGGAGGTATCATCATTGCTAGGCTATCGTTTGAATTCTCCATGTCCTTTATTTTCTGAGAGTCATGACCTGGCGCTGTTGGTGAGTAAGAAAAAGCATCTAAAAGAAAATGCATTTTGGTTCAATTTCATATTGCCAAGTTCTCCAGAATTGTCCTTCCTTAATGGATTTTAAGCTTCGTCATCTCGAGATCTTGAACATGCTGGACTCTGTGAAGTGTTTATTACATTATTGAGTTGTAAGCTTTGTACTACACCTGCAATTTTTCTGTTAGGTTTAATAATAATTTGTTTTAATAGTGCTTTAATACAAAACACTGTAAATACATATAATAATTCTGATATTTTTAATTTGTGCTTTATAGCACAAATGTTTGTATAGTTGCTGATTACATTTTTATTAATGAAAAAGCAGTTACAAAACATTGAGATATTAGTCATAGGACTGTGTTGTAGAGAGTAGTGATACCTCAGTCTAGAAGAAAAAAATTACAGTCCTAATATGCATCAAAGTCCCTAGGGCATTAGATCTGTCTATTAGGAAGCAATGAAATATGACATAAAAAAATAATTATCTGGTCTTAAAGAGTTACTTCTCATTGCAAAATTAAATGACCACACTTCAGTGTGAAAAATCCCATAAAGATTATGTCTGGTTAGGCATCCTATAACTAGAAATTACAGAGTCAGTTTTAATTAATCACTCTTAAGATTTGATTTAGGTTCTAGAATATGATTATGGTGAACAAAAAATGTCTCAAAGTCTGAATCCAGTGATTATTAAATGCAGGATGGAATATTGCCTAAAATTTTTGGTGTGAGATTGTTCCTTTGGGGATTTCATTCTTCCAAGTGCAGTGATTTCATACAATCAGGCACAGTTCTGATGAGGCAGAACATTTTAATTGATCTATATGAAATAGCCTGCCACTGTTATAAAGAAAGAAATTTAATTTTGTTTTGAAACTCAGGTACAGTTAACAATTTGCAGTAGTATAATGTGAATCAGTTTGCTAGCATTTTGCTCCATTATTTTATCAAGTGCTAGTGGTTAATCATGGAAATGTAATTTGTTTTGATTCCTTATGCTGTGAACTGTCATTAATGTATTCTTTCTGTTGTCAGTCTCTAGCATTTGTAACCTTGGTTTGTATATTTTTCAATTTTAATGCTGCATTAGATCAGGCGCAGGTTTGATCAAATAGTACCCTTTATAGTCCACTTTGATGTTTTAATATAAAGGAGAGATTCTGGCTCTGCTAATTTGTTTGTTTACATGCTGAATAACAAATTTTTTGTAATAATAAAATTGGCATCACAAGTTAAATTTTCCCATCCATGCAGAGGAAAACCTAAATCGAGAATTGACACTGCTGATGAATTAGATTGCTACATCTGCTAGCTGGTGGTGAAGGCCTGTCTCTTAATGCTTACTCAAATTAACATTTATTTGCACTCATGATTGATACATTACAGATAAATAAAACTTGTTGTAACAAGTACATTTGTGTTTTAATCACATTTTTATCAATCTGTCTGAAAAATATCACACACATTAGCTCTTTGTAAATACATATGTAAAAACAGGAGGGGTCTTTGGCAACAAGCATCACAATTACTTGGACCATATAATTGATCTTCCTAACATAAACCATCATAATAGGTTATATGATTTCAAGTATGTTAAAAGCTGTAAAAAGTTGTTAAACACTGAAATGTTGTGATGTTCCATTTTTCTGTCTCTGTGGTTTCTGTATCAATTGTCCTTATTTTCTAGAAGGTAAAGATTTTCTTCCTATTGTCCTCACAATGGGCACAAACTGAAATACAAGAAAAATAAGGCAAAAAATGTTTTTTTCTTAAGTGTGATGGAACACTTTTAACAGGTTGCCCGGTTTGTCCTTGGAGATATTACAGACTTGACAGGACGGTGCTGGGCAGCCTTGTGCAGGGGTTTGGCTAGGCAGTCTCCAGAGGTGCCTTCCCACCTCAAATAGTCCATAGATCTTTGATTCCCCAAGATCTCAACCTGCAGTTTTAACTTGTGTTTTACAGAAACCCTGCACAAAGACGTGCTAGCTAAATATACAGCTGGTCAAACAGGTTATATGCAAACCAAAAAAGCCCAAAGAGCCTGAAACTACTAGAACTTGTGCTACACTTTGCAGCTACGCAATGCTCTTCAAATAAGATTACTGCCACTTTATTGACTCTTCAGCTTTGGCAGTGCAAATATTTGGATAAAAATACAGGCAAGAATGGTATAAACAGAATTTTGTGACTGTTTTCACAGATTAATGTGCTGTCTATTTTTTGTCTCATTTTCTAGGCCACAGCTACACGTTACAACAGTTTCTAGATAACTATTAATTAAATGTTCTGCTGAGCTGCAGAGCTGGACATTTGTTCTCTTGTGGTAGCTGCTCAAACATATGCTTTAAAGAAAGAGTATCTGCTCACTAAATCATCAGAAAAGAGGGGAGAGCGGGTTCTGAGGAACTGCTGTCTGCAGCGTGTGTTTGAACACCAGAGGAGTCATCAGTCCTCTGTGATGATTAGAGGATTATGATGTTCAAAAAAAATGTCTTCATTTCACTGGATGACATTGCTGGTAACGTATTTGATAGAAAAAGTTCTGTTCTTAGGTGCTTTGTGTCAGTTGTCTGTGAGTCACCAAGTTAAATTGTAGGAAAAAATTCACTATTCCTACCTCTCTCTTCTTTTGTAAATGGTTCCTCCCTCCTGGAGGGTAAAGTTACAAGAAGCATGATAGGGAGACACCGGTACCAACTGAGGCAAATTTCAGTACCAACCAATCAGCTGCACAACAAAATGAAAAAGTTGCTCTGGAAATACTTATTTAACACTAAATGGCATGTGAGGCCAAGTATCCTTTAGGTGTTGCTGGCCACAAAGTTTAAATAATCTGGAAGAATAGATGTTTATTCTTAGTGGGTTGAAGAAGTTTGGTTTGAGTTGAGTTTTGGAGTTTTTCTTATCTCTGCTTCAGTTCCAATTGTCAGTGTGTCACTGAGGACACGTAAATGTGTAGGTTAAAGGTATGAGAGGTAAGAAGAACGCTAACTTCTATATAATACCATTGCTAACATGAAAATGTTGCTGCTTTCAAGCATAAGGGAAATAAATATTTTAAGAAAATTATTGTGAGGCTTCAATGTATATTGTATCTCTGACTTAATAGTAAAGAAGTTGAAACTTGGCCCTGCCAAAGGTACTTTCAAAATATTTTAGAGGGAAAAAATATTTGCTCAGACTTAAAGTTAACTACAAACTAGTTATTCAGTTGTATTTCACTGAATAGCTTCATCTCTCAACAAGGTTTAGTTTACTATACAGCAGTTATGGGCACTGTTTTAATAAAAAGAATGAACTAAAACTTCTTCATGGAAACATTTGTGGTATATTAAACAAGTTCTTTGAATACGTAGACGTTAATATATTTATGTAGAAAGGTAGAGGAGAAAAACTCTTTCAAGCAGTGCTTTTACTGTGTTCTTGGCCAGTGACAGTATTGAGATGAGGTTTTCATGAACTAATAAAAATTTTAGAGGCAGTTTAGGTTTATAAATTTCTTCATTTGCAGGACTTTAATTTTCAATCTCAAGGTGAAAAATGTTTTTGTAATCTTATTCTCATGTCATGTTCTAATGTTCTCTTCCTCATTTTATGATTTATAAGGAATCAGTTTTTATAGCTACAGAGAGGCTTCTAAAATATTCTAATTATTTCCTCCCTTTAGGACTTGCTTAGCTGGACTGATAGCACTGTATTTATAGCAGCCATATAGCTCTTAGTTAAGTAGGCTTTCTGGATAAAATGTTACAAAAGATGGTTCTATAAAAAAGCAAAATTTCTGAATTTTGTTTCTAGCCTGTGAACAGAAGAGCAGAAATACATGTTAATACAGCATTTATGAATTGATTGGTGGTGAATCCCTACTCTCATGTGAATTTCATACTTTCTCTGTATAAGGTAAATCAGCAAAAACCTACACACATGCCTATATCTGTATCAACCCAGAGGTGAATGGTTTTGTTGTACAATTTTATCCTGCAGAAAAAGTTAGCTTGGAATATTTTCAGGTATTGATGATATGACTGTTTGTATGCAAGCGCTGAATACTTAGTGACATGATTCCTGTGAGGTCCGTTAAGTTAGGGTAGGGTTATACATTCAGTTATGTATGTAGGGTATGTGGGGTGGTATTTAGTTCCATATGTGTTTTGGAAAATACTAGTAATGTGAATTTCATACCGAATTTTTGCACATTATGTAACACATGTTGGATCTGCAGTTGCAGCCTTTAAGTTCTTGGGGCAATTGGAAAGAAACGGCAAAATTGACCTGTCTATTCAATTTGCAGTATATGTGGTGCCAGTATTCTGCTGCTAGTGCATTATCAGATAAACAGTAAGATTAAAAACAAACAAACAAGCAATCCCTGAACTACTGCAAAACAGTATCGATGCAAAGTAAGCAGGTGTTTTTACATGCAATTTTGCATAGATTAATTTCTCAAAAATGAGATGGCGTGACACTTCTGAAAGGTCTTAGTGTACATATCTGTGCTCTCTAATAGCATACATGACAGTATTCGGCTAATGCATCCTAAAAGATTGTGGCTAGTGGCCAGATTTTCACCTGATTGCATCCTTCAAGTGGCAGATTGTTATCAACTTGGCACTGAATGACTTCAATATCTCTTTAACAGATCTCAGTTATGTTCTGTAACAGCAAGAAAGCACTCTGAGAAAGAGGAATATAATTTACATGAACAAACTGGGAATAGCATTTGCTTAAATATGTGACTTTTAATTAGTAAAGCACTTCGTAATGCCTGAAACATGCTAATGGAACTAATTTATTGCTATGTTAATTGATTGATCTACTTATAAAACTATGTAGAGACATTACACAATATTTATCTTTCAACAGAACTGTGTTGCCAAGCACTGATGATTGTTGAAGTAAAAATATCTTTGATATCTAAAATTTGATGAGTGTGTTCAGATAATGCAGAAAGTTCCATTGCAAAAATGTACTGTTTTTCTGTGGAATTTTTGCTGGGGATAGAAGTAAAATATTCAAATTGGGGTGGGTTGTTCTAACAAACATACAGTTGTCTCTCTGTTATTCTTGGTTTCTGCATTCTTCACTTGGTAACTGACAGTTTTGTTTTTAGTCTCTCATAACCTATGAGGCTTGACATCAAACTTTAAAAAAAGCATCATGCCTGTTTTGATCTAACTGAAATGTGAAGAAGTAGGGCAAAAATTGTTTGTTCAAAAGTATAGGAGAATACATACTTTCATCTCTTTTTCTTCTGCAAGAATTATTACGATATTATGTTGTCCTTAATTTCGTGTTGGCACATATTGCCATTGAAGACATGTAGTACATGGCATTCTACAAATGTATTAGATTTTCCTTTCCCTGTTCTCAGTAGTTTATGGGTTTATGAATGTTAGAGGAAAATGAGGAAGGAAAATTTATATCAGGAGGAGTAGAAACAGTGATAAAGAAGGTAAGAGTGAGCAGGGAGACACAGGATGCTTAATGTTAAGATGATAATGGGTTGAATATAGTATGGAAGTACAGAGAAGTACTTGGGGCTCACTAGAAGCATTTGGCTTTATAAAGCTAGGTGATGTTATGGTTGTAGTTTTTGATTGTACCAGTAATCTGTCTGGGATTTGACAGGTTATTTGGGAAATGATGAAGCCTTTGATCCAGGCTTTGAAGTGGAGGGCACTAAAAACTTGACACACTCTTCTAATGACTATTCAAGTCTGTCAGACAGCATTTGTTGCAACTCTGCTGCTCCTTTCCATGGGGTAGAGAAATGTCCTGCATCCTCCTATTTAGTTCAGACCCAAGGTTTGCAAAATTATTTCTTACTTTATTACCAACAGTTAGTCTTTTTAAATAGTCTCAATAAATGCTAAAATCTGTAAATTGAGCTAGAAGACAACAGTTATCTGTGGAAGATGATTGTCTCCATAATGCAAACTGTAGCACAGTTTTGTTCTGTTGTGTGTGGAAAGACAGTGCAGGCGAGTTTAGGAAGCTCTGTTTTAACTTGACTACATAATTGACCAAATCTTAGTTTATCTTTGAGGATTTTTCCAGCACACTTAGAATCATAGAATCA
>NW_010227529.1:0-4069 GCF_000690775.1 Eurypyga helias | reverse complement strand
GAAACAGGGAAACTTGGGAATTCTCTCCTTGGTTTAAGCCTCTCTCCGGCGCTGCTCCCCCCGCCCACGGCGCTTCCCGCTACCACGGCACGTTCCGCGCGATCCGAAGGAGCAGACGCTGCGGGATATTTATTGGGAGGGGGCGGATGAAAGGCTGGTAAAAGCGGGAATTGTATCCCGCGGGAAGCAGGGTGCCGCGCTGAGAAAGCTACGGTTTAGGGTGAAATCAGGCGGTTTTAGGTGTTGGGAGGACATGGGTTTGGTTGCCAGGGATTGGGAGAGATCCCGGATCTAGGGATGCTGACGGCATCTCTTCCGCATCCCGAGGATGCCGGCTGGATCCCGGGGATGGCAAAGAGAAGCTGCCGGATCCGGGAACGCGGAAGCAACGGGGGGTGGGGAGGGGGCAAGCTGGACCATCCAGAAAGCGAGCGGCTACGGATAACGGGAGCACTTGGAAGGGATGGGAATGCTGGGACAAGGGCCTGGATCTGGTAGGAGAGAGATAAGGACCTGGGAAAGATGGAAGAGATGGGATAAGGGACTGGGAGAGATGGGATAATGGCCTGGAAGGGACGGGACAGACGGGATAATGGCCTGGAAGCAATGGGAACAATGGGATAGCGCCTGCAAGCAAAGGGAGAGACAGGACAACAGCCTGGAAGGGACGGGACAGATGGGATAAGCACCTGGGAGCAACGGAAGAGAAGGGATAAGGGCCTGGGAGAGACGGGACAAGGGCCTGGAAGGGACAGGTAGGCCGGGATAACAACCTGGAAGTGATGGGAAAGACAGGACAACGACCTGCAAGGGACGGCAGAGACGGGACAACGGCCTGGAAGGGACGGGAAGGCCAGGATAACAACCTGGAAGCAATGGATAGACAGGATAACGGCCTGGAAGCGACGGGAGAGATGGGAAAATGGTCTGGAATGGACAGGAGAGACGGGATAACGGCCTGGAAGGGACGGGAAGGCCAGGATAACAACCTGGAAGCAATGGATAGACAGGATAACGGCCTGGAAGGGACGGGACAGGGGCTTGGAAGGGACAGGAAGGCCGGGATAAAAACCTGGAAGCAATGGGAAGGTCAGGATAACGGCCTGGAAGGGACAGGAGAGATGGGACAATGGCCTGGAAGGGACAGGACAACAGCCTGGAAGAGATGGCAGAGATGGGATAAAGAGCTGGAAGGGACGGGAAGGCTGGGATGACGACCTGGAAGGGATGGCAGAGATGGGATAACGGCCTGGAAGGGACAGGAGAGATGGGACAATGGCCTGGAAGGGCCAGGACAACAGCCTGGAAGCGATGGCAGAGAGGGGATAAAGAGCTGGAAGGGACGGGACAGACGGGATAACGGCCTGGAAGGAACAGGGCAGATGGGATAAGCTCCTGGGAGCAACAGAACAGGCAGGATAAGGGCCTGGGAGAGACAGGACAGGGGCCTGGAAGGGACCAGAGGGCCAGGGTAACAACCTGGAAGCAATGGGAAGGACGGGATAACGGCCTGGAAGCGACGGCAGAGACAGGGCAACGGCCTGGAAAGGACGGGAGACACGGGACAACAGCCTGGAAGCGATGGGACAAGGGCCTGGAAGGGACGGGACAGACGGGACAACGGCCTGGAAGGGACAGGACAAGGGCTTGGAAGCGATGGGAAGGACGGGATGACAACCTGGAAGGGCCGGAAGAGATAGGATAACGGCCTGGAAGGAACAGGAAGGCCAGGATAGCACCTGCAAGCAAAGGGAGAGACGGGACAGGGGCCTGGAAGGGACGGGACAGACGGGACAACGGCCTGGGAGAGACAGGACAAGGGCTTGGAAGGGATGGGAAGGCCATGGTAACAACTTGGAAGCAATGGGAAGGACAGGGTAACGGCCTGGAAGCAACGGCAGAGACGGGACAAGGGCCTGGAAGGGACAGGAGACACGGGACAACGGCCTGGGAGAGACAGGACAAGGGCTTGGAAGGGATGGGAAGGCCAGGATAACAACCTGGAAGCAGTGGGAAGGACAGGATAGCACCTGCAAGCAAAGAGAGAGATGGGACAGGGGCCTGGAAAGGACGGGAGAGACGGGATAACGGCCTGGAAAGGACGGGACAGACGGGATAACGGCCTGGGACCAACAGAACAGACAGGATAAGGGCCTGGGAAAGATGGGACAGGGGCCTGGAAGCAATGGGAAGGATGAGATAACAACCTGGAAGGGACCGGAGAGACGGGACAACGGCCTGGAAGGGACGGGACAACAGCCTGGCAGGGACGGGAAGGTCAGGATAACAACCTGGAAGTGATGGGAAGGATGGGATAATGGCCTGGAAGGGACAGGACAAGGGCTTGGAAGGGATAGGACAACGGCCTGGAAGGGACAGGACAAGGGCTTGGAAGGGATAGGACAACGGCCTGGAAGGGACGGGACAGACGGGATAACGGCCTGGGACCAACAGAACAGACAGGATAAGGGCCTGGGAAAGATGGGACAGGGGCCTGGAAGCAATGGGAAGGATGAGATAACACCCTGGAAGGGACCGGAGAGACGGGACAACGGCCTGGAATAGACAGGACAAGGGCTTGGAAGGGATAGGACAACGGCCTGGAAGGGATGGGAAGGCCAGGATAACAACCTGGAAGCGATGGGAAGGCCAGGATAGCACCTGCAAGCAAAGGAAGAGACGGGACAGGGGCCTGGAAGGGACCAGAGGGCCAGGATAACAACCTGGAAGAAATGGGAAGGATGGGATAACGGCCTGGAAGCAAAGGGAGAGACAGGACAGGGGCCTGGAAAGGACACAAAGGGAGAGACAGGACAGGGGCCTGGAAGGGACAGGACAAGGGCCTGGAAGGGATGGGAAGGCCAGGATAACAACCTGGAAGCGATGGGAAGGATGGGATAACAACCTGGAAGCAAAGGGAGAGACAGGACAGGGGCCTGGAAAGGACATGAGAGACGGGACAAGGGCCTGGAAAGGACAGGAGAGACGGGACAAGGGCCTGGAAAGGACAGGAGAGACGGGACAAGGGCCTGGAAGCAATGGGAAGGACGGGACAATGGCCTGGAAGGGACAGGAGACATGGGAAGGCTGGGATGATGACCTGGATGGGCCGGGAGGGATGGGATAATGGCCTGGAAGGGACAGGAGACATGGGAAGGCTGGGATAACAACCTGGAAGCAATGAGAAGGACGGGACAACAACCTGGAAGGGACAGGAAGGCCAGGATAGCACCTGCAAGCAAAGGGAGAGACGGGACAGGGGCCTGGAAGCAACGGGACAGACAGGATAACGGCCTGGAAGGGACGGGACAGACAGGATAAGCACCTGGGAGAGATGGAGGAGGAGGGATAAGGGCCTGGGAGAGACAAGACAGGGGCCTGGAAGGGATGGGAAGGCCGGGATAACAACCTGGAAGCAATGAGAAGGACGGGACAACAACCTGGAAGGGACAGGAAGGCCAGGATAGCACCTGCAAGAAAACGGAGAGATGGGAAAACGGCCTGGAAAGGATGGGACAGACGGGATAACAGCCTGGAAGGGACGGGACAGACGGGATAACGGCCTGGAAGGGACGGGACAAGGGCTTGAAAGGGATGGGAAGGCCAGGATAGCAACCTGGAAGCAATGGGAAGGACGGGATAATGGCCTGGAAGCGATGGGAAGGCCAGGATAGCACCTGCAAGCAAAGGGAGAGACGGGACAGGGGCCTGGAAAGGACGGAACAGACGGGATAACGGCCTGGAAGCAACGGGACAAGGGCTTGGAAGGGACAGGACAAGGGCTTGGAAGCGATGGGAAGGACGGGATAGAACCTGCAAGCAAAGGGAGAGACGGGACAACAGCCTGGAAGGGACGGGACAGACGGGACAGGGGTCTGGAAGGGATGGGAAGGCCAGGATAACAACCTGGAAGCAATGGGAAGGATGGGACAACGGCCTGGAAGGGACGGGAGAGATGGGACAAGGGCCTGGAAGGGATGGGAAAGCCGGGATACCAGCCTGGAAGGGATGGGAAAGCCGGGGTAACGGCCTGGAAGGGAGGGCAGAGACGGGACAGGGGCCTGGAAAG
>NW_010227528.1:55164-59722 GCF_000690775.1 Eurypyga helias | reverse complement strand
CTTGTACTTGGGACTGCAAACCCACCAGGTGCCATAGAAACAGGAACAGTTATTCCACAAATATTTATGCAGTACCTGATGGTTTTGCTCCACAAAACTTCTACAGCCTTGTAGTCTATCAAACAAACAAAAAAACCCCACAAATGAACAGTCATTTTAAATTCTCTGGCCGGCTCTCATTTCAGGCATTCACTTCTGCCTATCTCCAATTCCTTCCGATTACGTAGATGGGCGTGATGATCCCATACCATCAGTTGTTGTATACTGAGATTTACCAGGAGTTTTGCTAGAGGAAAACTATAAGTTCACAGATGAAGTTAGAATCAGGTTACACAGATAAGGAGGAAGCCATAGATAACATGATAAGCTCAAAGGTGTGTGGTCCCACAGGTTGCCAAAAAATTGAGTATACTGCGTCCTAGAAATAGCAATGACCTGGAGCATGTAAGGAGAGTCCTGGAATTTAGGACAGCATATAGACTGTGAGCTGCCTCTCAGCCTTCTGCATATCTATGAGCAAAAGACACTTTTTGAAAGAAAATTTCTATACAAATGCAGAATCACCAATGAAGTCATGTGGATGGACACCTAAAACTCATTTTCCTACATACCATAGCACGGGAAGCTCTGCCAATAAAAAGTCAGTAATTACAAAAAAGTGACATTTGGAGAACTACTCAGGTACTACTGTGTGGGAATGAATGGTACTGTTTTTACTGGTGATCTCTGCAAATCTTCAGCTCCTCTAGGCTGGAATACGCAATTGGGAAGAAACTTCTAAGTTAATATTCATGCAAAGTTTAGAGACAGTCTGGAAGATGTTCTTTAAAACCTAACAATGAAATCTGAAATAACTTGAACTGAACTAATTGATTTTGGATTTTATCCACGTTGGAAGCTATTTTCTGATATAGTGGTAGGGAGAAGTGTTTAACGTGGATACGACTGGTAAATGCTACTACACTTTTATGCTAGAACCTTCCTTTTTTTCTGTTGGAAATTTATTTTAATCCTTTTCAGGGAAGAAATTATTTCCCTTTAAAGGAGGCTTCACTAGATTGCTGCTCTATCTATACTGCACCATCCAGTTGTGTATTTGTGTCATGACTTGCAAAAGCTTTTCAAGGCACTACTAAATGTGCTTTGAACAGATGGGGAAAGGTAATGCATGCCATTTTGTCAGCACAGACACACTGATTCTGACGCAAAAATGACATAGTAGTATATTGATTTTACATACATTTCCATATGCTTAAATAGCTTTAGACTGTATGTTACTGAAACATTTATTTTAAGATAACAACACCATTTAAACTTAGTTTTTCCCATTTATCTTCTTGTTATCAGAATCCATCTTTCATTCCAAAAATAGCTGGTTGGGTACGCAGAAAAAAAGACAAAAAAAAAATCTAGAAAGGCACTCACAACCTTGCCATTGTCCAATGTATGCACAAACATATGAGGTTTCAAGAACACAGGTCATCATAGCTGCCTAGACAATTTTCTGGCTACTGCAGCCCACCTCACATCCTCCTCATGGTCTTTAGTGTGCTGAGACCTCCTGTCCTCAGGTCCACATATTCAGACTCCATTTCTTACTCCCCAAACACACATTCCTATTTCCTTGCACTGGCCATTCGCTACCTCAGTAAGGCAGAAAAAGGAAGTATGTAATTTATCTCCTGGAAGGGTCAGTGCCTGCCCACAGAAGGGGATGTCTCGAGCAAATAACAGGCACCCATCACCACAGGGAAGAGCAGCTCTCCTGCTGCTGCGACAAGTTCCATCCAACCCATTTGTATGCATGCTCCCAACTCTACCAGAAGTAATAGTTTTGTCCTCTACTTCTGCCAGGCACTTACTCAATTTTATTTCTCCTCCACAGTTCAAAACTACTCTTTCTCTTTGCTTTCTCTGTGTTTCTGACCTGAACTTTAGGAGGAAAATAACACATCTCATAGACTAGAAAGGAATGGTTCAGTTTAGGTCAAGCTTAGCTAGCAAGACCCTCTGTGGCTCAAATGCAGACAGAGCTACAGCTCAGTTGGATAAAATTGCATCAACTACATTATCCTCTGGTTAAAAGTGATGTAGGCAGATGGGCTAACTAGTTCTAGCTAAGCTCACCTTAACCATTACTCACCAGCCCAAAGATAAAGGCTGCAGATACATGTGAGCCAGTGGGTTCACAGTCTAGTAAAGAACTCCACAGGTTAGTTAAACCTGGTTAGTTTTATCACTGAAAAAAGTTACTAGATACAAGAAATTTAGCATTTCAGAGGCTTGTAACTTGGGAGCTGAGCTTTCCACTGAGACAGCGGGAAGAATATTTTTAATAAAAGCAAAACAACTTATTTTTTTCTCACAGCTTGGGGACAGCTGAGCCATTTTGGCTGAAGAATTCTTTTAATTTTTTTTTTTTTTAAATGTCTGAGGCAAACACCCAAAATGGAAAATATCAGCCAAAGCTGAAATCATTTGGCAAAGATATAAACAGCTGAAAAGAGAGTTTTAGGATGGAAAGCATCAAGCAATCTTCAACAGAGACACAACTTTCCATACCTCCTCCTGCCTATTTCCCCTTGTTTTTGCAATAATCAGAAATGGTAGGCCCCCCGAAAACACCTGTGCTCCTGCACAAGGCAGAAGCAGCCCCCAGCCTGTGGAGCAGGTTTCACCCCCACAGCTCCTTGCTGTCCAGTGCCACTGAAGTCCATGACCAAGTGAGTCAAATAGGGGTAACTACAGACACACATAAGTTAACAACTTCATATCTATGATAATACCTAAACCTGCAGGAAATTAGTGAAGGTTATAATGCTATCAGTATCCATGCTAGGAGGAAGAGTTTGACAATCTGGAAGGTTATTTCCAGATGCAAGTTCTTAACTAGCCATAAATATGTCAAGAGTTTTTAAGAATACTTCCTAATAGGACATTTCCAAAGGTACATAAAAATGCTGTAGAGAATAAGTCAGCATCCATCTGGGAAAGAGGAGTCCCATGCAGGAAGCCCTGTCCTGGGGTTTAGGGATCTTCCTTTGAACCACCTGACAGTGGATGCTGTTGAAAAGGAGTTGCTGAGCTTGACAGACACTGGACACAAGTCAGCACAGCAAAGCCCTCAGCACAAACTATCCAGTAACAGCAGACAAACACATATTCCAGGGCCAGGATTCAGCCTCCTGAATCCCACCTTAATTTCCAACGCATGTATACCTACTACAGGTTTTGGGTAAAGAATACGTTTCATTTTTACAGGTAATTGTTTGCCTTGAGCAAGCGTGGTTTACAGTCACTGGAGGAAAAGATTTGCTTTGATGAATTAAAATCATAGGGTTATTTCACAAAAAACACACAAGGAAACACAAAGCTAAAAACATGAACAGGTAAATATTTTATCTTCTTTCTCTTTTTAACTCAGTGACATGAAAACTCAAGACCCTTGGAAATACCAAATGAGATTTCACGAGTTGGCATGGTTGAGTTGTGAACAGCAAAATATTTTGGGGTACAAGCCAAATACTCTGTGATAAGGAAAAAGGAATTAAAAAAAAAAAAAAGTTGACCATAACCTGAGGCCTTGGCTCCAGCCAAGTGCCTGTTGTTAGGAAAGCAAGGTGCTCCACACGATCTAATCATAGCACTAAACCTTGTTACAAGCCCTTTTACAGCTCCAATATCTGGGTTACATGGAAACACGCTGGAGAGCCTCCTTGTACTATGAAATAAATGTCATTCTGACTGGCATCCTCTCTTCCAGCGAGTAATTTCCCTCCGCTGATAAATCGATAGAGCAAAAACAAATGAGAGCGCACAATGGGCACATTGAGGATTACATTTTTATTCATTTCAGAGCCCCTGCAGCAGTGTTTTTTTAAACTCAATAGCAGAAAATGATGCACTTGAGCTGAGGGGGGGAAAGAGGAGAGAGTGCCTTAGAGAGGAAGAGACAAGGAAAAGACCAAGAAAGGAAGAGAAAGAAAAAGAAGGGAAGGAAGAGAAACCACCTCATCACTGAGAATACAAGTCTAGATTTTAAATCATCTAAAGTTCAGGGTGGTTTTGTGTCCAGTGAGCATTTAGTTTGCCTCATTTCTAAGTTCTTGCTATTTGGTACAGCAACAATAATTTGCCTTTTTTTCTCCCTCATGCTCTTTTTAAATGTTGATCCTCAATATTTCATGTTTTCTTTCAAGGATCTCTTCTCCCCCCTTCCGTCACAGGAGCTGTTCTCACACAAAGAGAACACCAGCAGCAGTTCCCACATCTATAACGTCTCATACCAAAACAGTTGTGTCAAAAGGCTTATATCTGCTATAGTGGAGATGTAACTATAGGAAAATGCAGCAAAACATCGAGACTCCAGGGCTGCAGCTCAGGAAACTAAGCCAACATCCAGTGGGGTCACGAGAAAGATTTTCAGTGACCTGTAGCACTCAGCCCCAAAAGTAAGCTACACCCAGCCTGGTCAGCTTTCATTATATACGTGTGCCTCTGAAACTTAAGGTTTCAGTCTTTTCTGTTTATGGATCGAAAGTGAAAAGAGGAAAAATCC